>NC_057763.1:15999307-16286014 GCF_010389155.1 Erigeron canadensis
AATAAGTTGATTGAGCTTGAAGTGATAGATCTTAACATGCATGCTTAGATTTGCACTAGTTTTGATTGATTTTGATTGGGGATTTGAGATGGATGGTTATGATTTTGAATTTGATATAATCTGTATTTGATGTTAAGAGATACAAAACAAAGTAATAATTTTGTTAGTGGGAATCTAGAGGTTAAAGCAAGCAAACAAAACCATTGGTGGGATGTATTAACCAATAAACATTCTGACAGAATTGATCTCCTGTCTTAGAACGGGTAAACTGACATGTGAGGACATTTTCAAGAAAAACTATCAAATAAAAGTTGTAGACAAATGAGTTAAGATTAACCTCCAACTGGAATTACTCAAAAACACTAAACCAAACGAAAGATATGATTTTTCTACTGAAACTGGTCAAAACTGTAATTTTGTATGAATATTTTATAAACTTTAACAATTTTATCTCCTAATCCATAAAGTTCCAGGAGGTCATACTTGGTGGAAAGTAATTTCAATGTGTTGTGAACTTAAAATAAAATCATGGGATTTTCTAACAATCAGAATATCAGAACTTTTATAAAACTTCTGATGTCGCAAGCAGTGCCCATTCGGGACAGTTTGTGTTGGATAATTTTTAGGACACCAAACATCATCTAAAAATTCACAAAAATTCACAAAATACTAGATACATATAAGTCACTGTGTAAAAATCATGAAGGTCCAAATAATTCGTCTTGACCCCAAAATAGTAGCTACCATTTCTTAAAAATAAAGTATAAAACAGAAAATTTGTAAGTAATCTTATAAATGGCATAATGGGCTATGTAATGAACTAAGAACCATAATGGGCTAACCCGGCCCAAATAATGAACCAAAAGGAACACAAATCAGTAGGCCCACTTGGCCCAATAAGCCTTATAGCCCAATAACCACTATGACCCATTATGCACCTAACCCAAATAAGGTAAAGCCCAATAACTAATGTAAGCCCAAAACATTTAAAAGCCCATGACACTTAAGGCCCAATTGATAATGGCCATAACACTTAAACGAATTTCATGAGATAAGTGTAATAAAAATAAAACAAAGATAATTAAGTGAGATAGGAATAAGTAATTATGTTAACCAAGTTATATACTGATATCACAAATGCTAATTCGCGCTAAAATCGGTTACACAACAAATGATGAATAAGGATAACATAGCTTAATATGATTTCTACATGATAACCTAAGATGCCAAGTGAAACCACAAATGAAGCCAAGTTACCAAAAATCTAACAACTTATAACTACGCATGTAATTAAAGTAACCTTTTCACCATCAATCGCTACAACCAAAACAATGCGAATGTTAGCAATATACTTGGATTCCACAATTGATAGCAACATAATGAAAGCGGCATTTCTAAGTGATGGCTTAAGATAGGAACTTACGTATAGTCCTATCGTAGGGATAGTCTTGGCTTGAAAAATGATGGAGGAACATAATGGATATATGGTCAAGGAAGCTATAGATGGGAAGTACCCATTTGGATAGATGAGTATAATATGCGGCATATCAAGGTGAGTCATAGCCCCCTTTCAAACTCTTTTATGTGTTTTACTTTCGGGGTGAAAAGCATGATAAATGAAACTACTTTCTATATATGCAATGTTTCTTGAAAGAGAGTTGTTATATGAAATGATTCTTGATATATGAGTATGAAATGATAATAAAGGATTTATGTGATGAGCTTGAGTTCTGTCAAACCGCGGCGTTCGGTACACTACTATTTACTCCGAAAGTGGAGGCCTGTAGTTAGTTAGTTGCGCAACTAGGTTTCGTCCGCCCACCCAAAGCGTACCGTTGGAAGGTTGGTTGCCTTCGTGACAACCTTCACTTCTAGTCTGGCCCCCGGGTGTTCTAACTACCTTAAGATAATCGGGCGTCTCCATGGCACGACCCATTATCATTGTTATTATTATTACGGCACTTGATTGACAGCTTGTGCTATGAATTGAATTATTGGATTGTAATCGGACTTGAATAAAATGGTAGTAGTAGTGGCTCAAGCATTTACTCATCAAAGTTATGTAAATTATGCCCTTGTGGCTAAGTAAAGGGATATTAATATTGTTGAGAATTGGAAATTGTTTGGACATACGGATTGGGTATCGTCCCTCAATGATATCTTGAAAGACGTTGAAATTGGTGATATTGAAATGATTTTGGTAACCGAATGATTTTGGTATGATATACGATTAATCAATTTATATACTTTTTCTCTCATGATGATTTGACAAATGAGGACCTGAAATTTTACTATAGATTCTCCAAGTCTTGATATGACATTATGGTATTTGGAAACTTGATAACATGATATGAAACTTTGTCGATCATATGGTTCGGATATTTCGAAATGTAATGGTAATCAGTTTTTCTAAGTATTAAAACGGTGATGTACCAAGATTTATATAAAACCTATGCACTCACCAACTACGTTTTCGTAGTTGACACTTTTTCTTCATGCTTTTCAGGAAATAAGCTTAAGCATTGAGGATTTATATGCTTCATGAATATTTGCATTGCCCTTTGGAGTCAAAGATCAAACCTTGTGATAGGCAATGGAATCCGCCTTGATCATTGTAGTATACTACTTCACGTGCTTGTTATTTGTTTCGTGAACTTAATATTCAAGTACGGTGGACGCATTTGTACTTGGAAATTGGTTCACATGCGTGTACATTTGTAAATTCTTTTATCAAATAAAACTATGGTGAATGTTATTTATAATCCTTTGTTTTGAATACTCGACTTTCTGTACATCTCATTGTTCCGCCTTAGTTGGGGTGTTACAGAAAATGGTATCAAGAGCCAAGGTTATAGAGAACATTGGGGTTCCTACGGGAATTTCAAAACTATAGCCACTTTTCAAAACGATTTTTATAGTCGAGTCGAGCATGAGGTTAAGTGGATTAGTTTGAGCTTTAAATGGTAGGACCCTAATTAAACATAGAGTCATGAATCTATGTTTAATTATGAGAGAACCATGTAAAACTCAAACGACCACTTGGACCTATGTTCAAAAGGATTCCTTTTCAAAAAAAAAAAATAAATAATAAAGAGATCTTTATTAAATCCGTTTTTATGAGCGTACGTGTTGCATTTAGACATTCACCTAAGCACATATAAGGATTTGAGACTTGCTTTAGTTAAGGATTATGCTAGCTTGGTAGGATTCCTCTCCTTGCACATTAGAAGTGAAACGAATCTAAGATTGAAATATATTATTTGTTGATACATGCTACTCTATGCTATAACGTGCAAACTTGGGCATGATTGATTTGATTGCAATATGAAAGTTATAAGGTACAATGTGAAAGTTGTAATGTGCAATGTGAAAGCTTGTATTGTCTATGTGAAAGTTTAAAGGTGCAATGTGAAAATTTTGTGAGAAATGCATGCGTAAAAGATTTATGAATTATGATGTTGAACTTTAAGTAGCATATGCACTATAAAATAATGTGATTATCATGAAGCATGAATTTACTTCGAATATGACTTGTTTAAGTTATCGGGTGATGAGACTGATTATTTAAGAATGAACTAAAGGGGATATAGGTATGACAAGTAATATGAAATTCTATAGCCGATATGGATATAAGAGCTTTTACTCTCTAAGTTTGGACTATTTGAAATATGGATATAAGAGCCCTTACTCTCTAAGTTTGAGCTATTGAAATTAGCGTGTGAATATTGCGATGATTATGTAGTCATGCCTTACTATTGACATACTTATTGCACCCTAAGGTTAGCTATATAAGGGCTAGTGCGTAGATGATGTAATGACTATATAGTTGTGCCTAATTATGAGATAGTTATGATGCTCTAAGATGTGACTATTGAGAACTAGTAATCGCTTGATATGACGATAATATAGTTAGTCCTTACTATCAAGATAGATATTGTATGTTGAGATTCGATCGCTTGAGAACTAGTGATTGCCCTTGGGAAATTCATTATAAACTAGAAATTTTCTAAGTATGAAAGTTGTCATTAAGTACCCCTCCGATATTCGTTCACTCATGCTTTTTGAAACTATTCAATATCCTTTTCTTATGACACCGCTATTCATTATTTACATACGACGACGCAATATCACCTATAAAGCATCCTCTCACGAGCGTTTGACGATATACTCTAAGGATTATAGTGCCAAGATATGACGCGACTTGAAGATATCTACACACAACCTTTTTATGCGATCTGAGATGGCGCAAAACATACGGGGAATGTCAAACTAAGTCGGAGATTTACAAATGGTGAGCGGCACTAAGGCCTTATCACGATACAACGTCACCAGTCGAACACGTACCCATACATTCTAGATGACACACTGTGAGGAATGTAACCTCGAAATTTGGTGCAATATTTCTATTTTAACACGTATACGCGAACATCTATCTATATTATTTAAGTCAGTGCGGCGTATATTGACGTCATTAAAAGTTGGAGTCCAATGGGGAACGTAACACATAGAAGTGATTTCTTTAACTCGCGCAAGGAGTCTGATTCGAGCCTTAATGAATCTTTTGTTTTATATTTCCTACTTTATTCATTTGAAACCAAATTCTATATCCTTGATATTCCTAATGATTCAATGTAATGATCACCACCGCTTCTCTTCAAAAGTTAGTAACCTAACAACGTACAACTCACTCACGCCACACTCGGCAATGACGAAATCAAGTAAGTAGTACTCCGCTCTCGCTGCGACATCAAGAGATGCGAATGACGTTTAGTCTTCAGTTGTCCAAAAGCGAAATGCTTGGGATAAATATATAGCATAGAAGATGCCGTTGGATCATGTACATAACATAGGTTGTGGAAGATATGTTGTATGTCAATCAAAGTACAAAGAAGCAAATTTTCACAAGCGACGTTGAAGCATTCCGTTTAACTCACCTAAAGATATTAATCTGGGTTGACGTCTTATTCTCGCTATGAACTCTTACTCCTCACTTCCACATTGAAGCTAGCCAAGTAAATTTTGACAAACTCGAGGACCAAACATGATGAAAGCATGGTCCTTCTTCTTTTCCAAAGATTTACGATTCCCTTAATCCACGGATGACTCGACACAACACCTGAAAGTGGGGAGACCAAATAACTAACACCACCCACTCGCAACGACGTTAAGAGAGGACTCACTCGATACAAGGAAGTTCAAGAAACTAGCGAGTCAGAGAATATAGTATAGAAGATACTATAAACTAGTATACCCAATGGAAGCGATGCCTTGGATATGGTCTACATGTGAGCGAGTGTAGAGGCAATTGAACCGAGGCCTCAAAGTGATGAAGGAATTAAAGGTCCTTTTATCCATGTAAAATGGAGCCTCGACAGAAATTAGAAGAAATTCCAAGGTTACCGTTGGAGCGAAGATGGAAAATTAAGGAGGATAAGAAGTAATATAAAACCTATGTGACCCCCGCGATTTGAAGATAAATGAAAAATGGTTTGGGACTACTCTAGAGGACTAGAATAGTTACAAGTAAGATTAGAAATCTAGCGAATTGAAAGTCGTCTAGAAGGATGAGAAAATTTAGCGAATTGAAGATTGACAAGATGTAATGGTGATTCAAGGAACCTAGCTAAGAAGGTGGCTAATGAGCTTGCTTAGAGGAGAAAACGAGATGATACGAAAAGCAAGAAATCCCTTACATTTTTCTAGGAGAAAAATGTTAAGGGGGTAATCGCAACAAGGAAGATATTCGAACAAGGAGAATGAAGCACAAGACTATACTTTATCGTTCAATAAGAGCTATTCACTACCATCATTGAAGCTGTGTGAAGTAGAAAGTAAAGTAAAGGAAGGCGATCTAACCCACACGATAAAGTGAAGGTATTGACGTTATCTATAAGGTGTAGTTCTGTCGGTGTTCATCTTTATGGCGCTCCGTGCATTATACTTTAAATACCTATTGGAAAGCCTTCATTGAGAGACAAACTAAGCTGAGAGGAAGCGGTATACGCCCAACACCCAATGGAGGCTAGTTCTGCTAAAGAAGGGGAGTATGGTCGATAAGTGGAGGAAACATGAGTGATGGATATTCCTCAAGGTCAACGGTCGTTTGGAGGTAATCTAAAATAAGATGAACTTGGGCGTGAAAAATTTTAGAACACATGGTGAACAGTCAAGAACCATCGACCCATGAAGTAGTGCGCCCAAGAGAAGTGAAAAGGAAAACGACATGAAATCGCTAAGTTAGTAGTCAGAGTAAATTAGGAATACAACGTTAGAAGTTAAGGCACGTACCACCACAACGATTAAGGAAGTTGGTCGTTGAATTAACTTTTAAGAAACTACAAACTCCGGAAAGGTCTATTTACGAAACACTGGAACGAAAGCGTGATAATGATAACATACATTTGTGATGAGTTAGGATCCAAGGATCCCTATCACTATGATCTCGCAAGTACCCCTGAGATAAACTCCAAGGACTATCGACTGCGCGTGTGTCAACCATAGTAACAATTATCTAGTAAGAGATGGATCCAAGTGGCAAACGGTAAGGAGTATGGTTATCCATAAGAACACGAAGGAGAAATGGAGAAAACTAGATGGTTGAGAGAAAGATGAGGCATGAAGCTTCACCTAAATTATGTTACATCGCGATTCCTACAAGCATTAGGCTAGTGTACTCGAAAAGAAGCTTAGCTTAGAAAACTAAAGGTAGATATGAGGCTTTAGAGAGCAAGGTCATTGGAAGTTTTGTGTAGGCCTGAAGGGACCTAAGAAAAATTGTCCTCGAGAAGGGATTCATACTAATAAGGGCTTGGAGTGTTAGTCTTGCCAAGACGATGAGGATGTGGTATGCTTATTTGTGAGCATAAGGATTGTGTCAACTCTATCGCAAGGAATGCGTGGGAATATGATAGAAATAGAAGAGGTTATATATGTAAAGTTAAAGGGAGTTTGGTCGAAAATGTGTTATGGATGGTAGTCATTCTACATAAAAAAGGGAAGAATTAGAGGTGTCATAAAACGATTTGCAAGCTAAGCAAGAGAAATTGGTAACGATGTGACTTAGCGAATAACAGAAAAAGGTGACTTTGGGAAAATAAGGGCGAAAATTGAAAGAACAAAGGTGAGTATGAGGAACAAGATGGAACTATCATCATACATTACATGACCGATTTCTCTTGCACGCCATGAGGCAATAAAGTCGAACTAAAAACCCTAGAATGAGGTATTATGGAGATGTACCCTTGCAAATTTTAATACAACTCGACATCCCGGATTAGCATCACCCTTGTTAAGGGGGTAATCCCTTAACAAGTGATTAGTCACAACCAAAGTCAATATTTTCTAGTAGCGGCAAGCGTGTCCAACATCAAACCAAAGAAAGATAAAAGTAGGCGAGGAGCCAGTGGAGGATTCTTTATTGGGACAAAGCAAACGATAAAGGAAAGTATACACAGTAACAATGGGAAATGAGTAGCCACCAACGATCGAAATTCCAACGTCTCTTATTATTTTTGTTATAACTCACGTTATGAACCGTCTGCTCATATTACACCTCCGTATTAATATTCTCGTCATAATCCCATTACTTAACATTGATCTAGGCGGAATGGACAATCTACAGTGATTTCTTACGATTAATCTAAAGTCATCTCAGGAAACGAGCGAAAGTTATAACCCTTTCAAAGCTTTTAACCAGGTGATATTTAGGGCACCAACAGATAGATGCCCCCAGCGATGGAGGTTAAAAAGCCCGTAAGTAACCGAAAGGTCGTGATAAAACTTATATGAACTCTCAAATTTGTACGACTCCGTGAAGCTACCCTTATTGCCAATCTATTCATTTTATAACCGTATGAACGAGCAAACTTCGAGGACGAAGTTGATGTTAAGGGGGTAATGATGTAACAACCCTCAATCTCAAATTAGGACTACTTACTTATATTTATCTAGGTTTCGATCCCTAGAGGTTCATTAAGAGAAATTGCCTCCTAGATATTCAAGCATAGTGATAATTGCCCCCTAGTGCAGTGAAATGCTTTAGAAATGCCCTAAATAATAACTATAATCATTCAATACGATCTCAAACTATAAATTAGTTCTAATCAAACTTGGTGAAATGTCAATGAACCAAAAATTTTATTTCAAGAAGTTGAGTTACATAAATAATTGTACAAGACTCACAAGTTGCGATAACAACCAAAAATCTCTATAAATGTCCAACAATCCAAACACAAAGCTAATTAAAGTATATTTGAACACAAAGATATAATGACCATCTTGAAAATAGATTTATAAACTATTATGTACATAATAGTAAGCTTGAATAATAATAAGTACATAAATATATTGCAACATTTGAATAAGTCTTCCAATTAAAAGATATGCACACAACTTAAACTTATTATACATATAAACTCTTATAAAATCCACCAATCAACATACAACTAACCCACTTATTCTTACACTCACACATAAATATACATCACATATACATATACATACATACAAACACTAGTTAGGACTTAAACCCAACACAAACCACTTGGGTTAACCAATGAGTTCACTCCTAACCCACTACACCACTCCTTTAGACCAATAGGCATCCTCCTAACTCCTTTTCCTCCTCTCTCCCACGTCCATACATCTGCACACACCACCCCACACCTTTCATTCTTGAAAACACAACACACACTCCTCCCAAAAACTCTCTCTCAACTATCTCCACCTCCTTCTCCATTTTCAGATTTCTCCAAGGCAAAATGGAGCTTGAAACTAACTAATCTAGTGTAATAATAAGTTCCATTGATCATCCAACAACTAGAGTCATGTATGGTGGAAGCATGGAGTCGATTTGGAGGCAACAAGGTCACGAAATCAGCCCTCTAAGGGGCTGATCGAACAGCAGCAGAAAACAGGAGCAAACAAGTCCCATCTTCTTCCTTCCTTTTGGTTCTTGATTATCAATGGGTACCCAACATGTTCCTTTGTTTGTTCTTCATCCCTTCTTTCAGTTGATAGCTTATTTTCCCTTATTTTTGAGCTTGTAACAGCCAACAAACGACTCATGGGCTGCCATCAAGAACAAGACCCAACACCACATCCCATCTTGTTATTTTGATCTTCAAAGGTTGATAACTTGAACTCTTTTGATTACCACTCTTTTTACCTTTCATTTTATCACTAAATACACATATATGCATGCATATTTAAATGATGGAATAATAAGAAATAATCATTAAAAAGTCTCACACATAAAAGATAATAAGTTGATTGAGCTTGAAAGTGATAGATCTTAACATGCATGCTTAGATTTGCACTAGTTTTGATTGATTTTGATTTGGGGATTTGAGATGGATGGTTATGATTTTGAATTTGATATAATCTGTATATTTGATGTTAAGAGATACAAAACAAAGTAATAATTTTGTTAGTGGGAATCTAGAGGTTAAAGCAAGCAAACAAAACCATTGGTGGGATGTATTAACCAATAAACATTCTGACAGAATTGATCTCCTGTCTTAGAACGGGTAAACTGAACATGTGAGGACATTTTCAAGAAAAACTATCAAAATAAAAGTTGTAGACAAATGAGTTAAGATTAACCTCCAACTGGAATTACTCAAAAACACTAAACCAAACGAAAGATATGATTTTTCTACTGAAACTGGTCAAAACTGTAATTTTGTATGAATATTTTATAAACTTTAACAATTTTTATCTCCTAATCCATAAAGTTCCAGGAGGTCATACTTGGTGGAAAGTAATTTCAATGTGTTGTGAACTTAAAATAAAATCATGGGATTTTTCTAACAATCAGAATATCAAGAACTTTTATAAAACTTCTGATGTCGCAAGCAGTGCCCATTCGGGACAGTTTGTGTTTGGATAATTTTTAAGGACACCAAACATCATCTAAAAATTCACCAAAAATTCACAAAAATACTAGATACATATAAGTCACTGTGTAAAAATCATGAAGGTCCAAATAATTCGGCTTGACCCCAAAATAGTAGCTACCATTTCTTAAAAATAAAGTATAAAACAGAAAATTTGTAAGTAATCTTATAAATGGCATAATGGGCTATGTAATGAACTAAGAACCATTATGGGCTAACCCGGCCCAAATAATGAACCCAAAAGGAACACAAATCAGTAGGCCCACTTGGCCCAATAAGCCTTATAGCCCAATAACCACTATGACCCATTATGCACCTAACCCAAATAAGGTAAAGCCCAATAACTAATGTAAGCCCAAAACATTTAAAAGCCCATGACACTTAAGGCCCAATTGATAATGGTCCATAACACTTAAACAAATTTCATGAGATAAGTGTAATAAAAATAAAACAAAGATAATTAAGTGAGATAGGAATAAGTAATCATGTTAACCAAGTTATATACTGATATCACAAATGCTAAATCGCGCTAAAATCGGTTACACAACAAATGATGAATAAGGATAACATAGCTTAATATGATATTTCTACATGATAACCTAAGATGCCAAGTGAAACCACAAATGAAGCCAAGTTACCAAAAATCTAACAACTTATAACTACGCATGTAATTAAAGTAACCTTTTTCACCATCAATCGCTACAACCAAAACAATGCGAATGTTAGCAATATACTTGGATTCCACAATTGATAGCAACATAATGAAAGCGGCATTTCTAAGTGATGGCTTAAGATAGGAACTTACGTATATTAGTCCTATCGTAGGGATAGTCTTGGCTTGAAAAATGATGGAGGAACATAATGGATATATGGTCAAGGAAGCTATAGATGGGAAGTACCCATTTTGGATAGATGAGTATAATATGCGGCATATCAAGGTGAGTCATAGCCCCCTTTCAAACTCTTTTATGTGTTTTACTTTCGGGGTGAAAAGCATGATAAATGAAACTACTTTCTATATATGCAATGTTTCTTGAAAGAGAGTTTGTTATATGAAATGATTCTTGATGTATGAGTATGAAATGATAATAAAGGATTTATGTGATGAGCTTGAGTTCTGTCAAACCGCGGCGTTCGGTACACTACTATTTACTCCGAAAGTGGAGGCCTGTAGTTAGTTAGTTGCGCAACTAGGTTTCGTCCGCCCACCCAAAGCGTACCGTTGGAAGGTTGGTTGCCTTCGTGACAACCTTCACTTCTAGTCTGGCCCCCGGGTGTTCTAACTACCTTAAGATAATCGGGCGTCTCCATGGCACGACCCATTATCATTATTGTTATTATTATTACAGCACTTGATTGACAGCTTGTGCTATGAATTGAATTATTGGATTGTAATCGGACTTGAATAAAATGGTAGTAGTAGTGGCTCAAGCATTTACTCATCAAAGTTATGTAAATTATGCCCTTGTGGCTAAGTAAAAGGGATATTAATATTGTTGAGAATTGGAAATTGTTTGGACATACGGATTGGGTATCGTCCCTCATATGATATCTTGAAAGACGTTGAAATTGGTGATATTGAAATGATTTTGGTAACCGAATGATTTTGGTATGATATACGATTAATCAATTTATATACTTTTTCTCTCATGATGATTTGACAAATGAGGACCTGAAATTTTACTATAGATTCTCCAAGTCTTGATATGACATTATGGTATTTGGAAACTTGATAACATGATATGAAAACTTTGTCGATCATATGGTTCGGATATTTCGAAATGTAATGGTAATCAGTTTTTCTAAGTATTAAAACGGTGATGTACCAAGATTTATATAAAAACCTATGCACTCACCAACTACGTTTTCGTAGTTGACACTTTTTCTTCATGCTTTTCAGGAAATAAGCTTAAGCATTGAGGATTTATATGCTTCATGAATATTTGCATTGCCCTTTGGAGTCAAAGATCAAACCTTGTGATAGGCAATGGAATCCGCCTTGATCATTGTAGTATACTACTTCACGTGCTTGTTATTTGTTTCGTGAACTTAATATTCAAGTACGGTGGACGCATTTGTACTTGGAAATTGGTTCACATGCGTGTACATTTGTAAATTCTTTTATCAAATAAAACTATGGTGAATGTTATTTATAATCCTTTGTTTTGAATACTCGACTTTCTGTACATCTCATTGTTCCGCCTTAGTTGGGGTGTTACATACTATGTACGCAACCCGTTCTTCAATGATTTATTTATAAATTGTTTATACATTTTAAGAATTTGTTGGTATACATATAGATTGATATAAGAAAACAAGGACTCGAACGCCTTTGTGTACTTTCAAAGAGATCTTATATCAAGATGTATGTGTACTAGCAGTTCATTGCTTTCAAATCAAGTTCGCTTAAATGTTTTATTGCATCCAACTTGTTGATATAAGATGCGACGGATCGAACGCCTTTGTGTACTCCCTAGCAGTCTTACAATGAACATTGTTGTTGAAGCAAATATTTTTTTAATTGAAAAATCTTGTTCACAATAGACTTTCAATTTTCCGAAAAATACCACAATAAAGAATTTTACTCATTTTGATTTCACAAAACCAATTTTCCGAAACATTTTTATCTATTCTTGCATAGATTAAGGGGGAGTTTGTGATTTCAAAATCTTTCAAAACTTCAAATGTGTTTTAACCCTTTTTCATACACACGTTTGATGATTTTCAAATAATTTTCAATCAATTGAAGTTCGGTGATTAGTTTGCACATGAGCTATTCATTCACTCCATGAACTTCATCATCACCGATGAGTTCTAACCCCGGAATATTTACTTCTGTCATTAGTGATGATGGTTTCGTGAAAATAGGATGGAGGGAGTAAAGTCGAAAAGTGAGAGGTTAAGGTGATATGTTGTGAGAAAAGGGTTAAAAGAAATGATACCCTTCACTAAACTCTCAAATCGCCGGGTAAAACACGTTTCTATAGGATGTCATTTGTTGATATCTCGATATTGAAGAAGTCTTCATGGACCCAGTGAAGCGATGCACATCTTTACCTAACCACTCAAGTGTTTCTTAACAAATACTTGTTTCATTTCTCACGGAGATTTTCACATTTCTATTAACTCTTTATTTGGAAGATGTTGATATTGAAAAAGGGCGACACTCTACTCTGGTCCCCGACTTCATTTGATCACGTTGTGTCTAGAGCTATCTTCATTGATCATTAATTTGATCATTATTCATTCATTTAGGACACATTTAAGTCATATCTTGGTGATATTATTGCTAATCTTTCTGAAATCCTACCAATGCTAACATCTTTGCCAACGTTGAACGTAGGTCTCACAATTGCATTTATGTGATTATTGAGTTAACGAGAAGTCTAAATGTGACCACGGTTTTCTCTAAAAGTCTTTAAGGATAATAGATTGTGGTTATCGAACGCTTCGGCTGTACTAACCATGATTTATATTCTTTGAAGCAATCTAGTGGTTGAAAAGCCGCAGACCGAACTATGTTAGAGACTTGCTTTGTGCATATCTTGATGATACATAGGAAATCCAAAAAATACTATATCGGTCATTTCATTAATCCTTTCGATTTTTTAAAATGCTAACGAATCATTCTTATCCGGTTTCATTTCTCATCTCACAAACACAGAAAACACCAACACCATGCTATAACGTTTGTACCAACAACTTCAACCTTACATTTTAGTCATCCCTAGGATTCTTTGGGTTGGGCTAATGGTTTGGGTTGATGTTTTGATGGTCGATATTTCTCCATGTGCATAAATTCTAGCGTTAGATTGTGTTATTTCTTTTGACTTTCTATCAATCAATGTTTGCATAATGACATTGGTTCCCATCTTTGTCATTATGAGGGGGAGAAAATATTATAGTTGATATTGATTAAGGGAAGAAATGAGGATGATTGATAAGGAAAGCAAGGAGAAAAGTTTAAAGATTGTGTTTGGTTGTTTCAAAAAGGGTTAAGGGGAGAAAATGTGTGATGTCAAAGAGTAAAGTCTTCATGATACAAAGATTTTCATACATATTTCAGTCAATTGAGATCAGTTTTTCGCTGACTTTGGCATAGTCTTTGCCAACTGAGCTTTTACTTCGGAGATGAATTTGGTATTGACTTCAATCGATAAGAATGGAATGATAATCTGTGTATCATCAATAGCTAAGATGAAAGGATATTCTCTCAAGATGGTTCAAAAGTTCAAAAATACTTAAAAATGTTTATACTCATGAATTGAGGAGGAGCATGAATCTTTCATAAGAGACTTATCCAAAGTTCATTCAAATGCTTACTCTCCAAAGTGTTCAAGTTGAAGTGACAAAGATCGAAGCGTCAAAAAGTTGAAAGATTAGTTAGAACATTCAAGTCAAAAGAAGTAAGCTTCAAAAGAGTCTTCATTAACATACTTCATTCAAGATCTTCAAGTCATGCAACAACACTTAAGTGTATACATAAAGAGGGAGAGTACTTATTTATGAGAATTCATTCCAAGAAGATAAAGTTCACTCAAGAAGACATTAAGGTTTGTGACTTCATTGTTCTCTTTAGAAAGCATAAAGACTTGTTCAACTTCATTATCCTCATTGAAGATCGAAGAATCAAGAAGCTGAATTTCACTCAAGAATCAAAGATTGAAGAATCAAAATCCAAGTTTATACCTTCCGCATTTCAAAAACAACTCTGATTCATGATTCAACAATCCTCGAATATTTAAGACACACACACACTCTCTATTCTCTGTTCAAAAAGAACATTGAGAATCAATTCATGATTTAACTTCAAGAAGTCCAAGACCAAGACTGAATCAAGTTCTACAAAGACAAGAAAGGAAGCTTTTAAGACTTGTTTCAACACACCAATTGTCTTCACCACAGGGCTCATCAAATCAACAAGACAAGATAACACTTACTTCATTCATTACAATATATCACTAAGGGGGAGAATGTTAGAAATCCAAAATAGTGATAAATTGTAATTTAGACAAGAGGACTTTCTTGTAGTTAAGTCATAGGTGTATGATTACTAAGGTTGAGGGGCTAATTGTGATAAATAGCATAGTTGTATAGTTAGCCTATAAATACCCCTCATAACTTTGTAAGCCTTACACTCACACATTAATTCCAATCAGCAACTTTAACACACATACACTTTCTCTCTCAAAACATACACAAACACCAAGAACATACACTCACCATAACCGCCATTGATGACGTGAATTTGGTGCTAGAAATTGTGTTATCACAATGTCCCAAAACAATACCTTCTTTAACCATAAAGTGACATTTTTCCGAGTTTAAGACCAAATGTGCCCGTTCACACCTTTCCATCATCTTATCAAGACTCACTAGACAATTTTCAAAAGAACTTCCAAACACAAAAAAATCATCCATAAAAACTTCCATGGATGTTTCAATCACATCCAGAAAAATAGCAATCATACAACGTTGGAAAGTCCCCGGGACATTACAAAGACCGAATGGCATCCTCCTATAGGCATAAGTGCCAAAGGGGCAAGTAAAGGTGGTATTCTCTTGGTCTTTCGGGTCAATGGGTATTTGAAAGTACCTGGAAAACCCATCCAAAAAACAAAAATACTCATTTTCGGCGAGCCGTTCGAGCATTTGATCGATAAAGGGCAATGGGAAATGGTCCTTGCGGGTTGCATCATTTAGCTTCCGATAATCAATACATACCCTCCAACCCGTGACATTTCTAGTAGGAATTAATTCATTTTTATCATTTAGAACAACAGTCATCCCACCCTTTTTCGGTACACAATGTATCGGACTCAGCCATGAACTATCCGAGATGGGGAATATGATTCCCGCATCCAACAAGTTAATAACTTCCTTTTTCACAACATCTTTCATGTTCGGGTTTAATCTCCGTTGTCTTTGCACAATAGGTTTAACATTATCAACAAAATTTATTGTGTGCTTACAAAATTCTGGACTTATACCCGGAATATCGGAAATTTTCCATGCAAAGGCCCTTTTATGGGCCCTCAAGACAGTAATAAGCCTAGATTTTTCATCCTCCATCAAAGAAGATGAAATGACAACAGGGAGGAAAGATGTACCTTCTAAGTATGCATACTCCAAATGATCCGGAAGCGGTTTGAGCTCCAAATCGGTGGGAAGGCTCTCAACTGAAGTAAGCACCCGTGTGCTTCATCAACGCTTAACGCCATCAACGCTTAACTCTTCAAATGATTCATCATCCGGTGGAGTTTCATCAACGCTTAACGCCATGATCTCTTGCATCATCTCATCAACCATTTCATGTTATTCTTCACTACAAGCTAACAAAGCTTGCCCATCTTCCATATCCAAGTAATCCATAAGCTCTTTTTCCAAGGCATCCTCCTCTTTGATAACATCTATCCTGAAACAAGATTCATCACACAAGTAAGGATGTTTAAGAGCTCTATCAACATTAAAAACAACTCGGTCATCACCGACACCTAAAGAAATTTCCTTGGCCTTAACCCGGATGATTGCATCCGCGGTCATAAGGAATGGTCGTCCTAGGATTAGAGGCACATTAACATCCACCTCCATTTGTAGTATAACAAAATCAACCAGGAAAATCATATGACCCACCTTAATTTGCAAATTCTCCGCTATCCCCATGGGATATTGGAATGATCTATCCGCAAGCCTAATGCTCATGCAGGTCGGGGTCAATTCACCTAAAGACAATTTCTTATAAACCGAATAAGGCATTAAATTAATGTTGGCCCCAAGATTGGCCAATGCCTTATACAATTTAATTCCAAAAGAACAAGAAATAAAAAAACTCCCTGGATCTTCCAACTTAGGGGGAATCTCATTCTTGATTATGGCGAAACACTCGGCACTCATGACTGTCATCTTCCCTTCTTCCAACTTCTTTCTATCCGCTATAAGATCTTTGAGAAACTTCGCATAATTAGGCATACCTGCAAGAAGATCAACTAGAGGAATAGTAATATTAACAGTTTGAATCAAATCAACAAATTTCTTAAAGTTTTCCTTGATCTTTGCCTTCTTTAACCATTGAGGAAATGGCACCTTTGGTTCGTAAGGCTTCACCGAAGGTGTCTCAACAGTGGGTTTCTCAACAGTGGTAGATGGAACGGCCGGTGTCTTCAGGGCTGGATTCGGCTCCATCTCTATCTCATCATCAACAGGTTCTTCAGCTTAAAACAGCACAAGAGGAGTAACAACATTAGGTAAGGGATTAGCAGAATCATAAGTATTACCTGCTCTTGTTGTGATTGCATTGACTTGCTCATTTCGAGCATTAGGAGGAGTATACTTTGATCCGGACCCCTGGTTACTCTGCTGAGGCTTATGATTAGGCTGGGTGTTGCTCGGTAAAGTACCGAGCTGCCTATTAGGATTTCCTAGCCTTTCAATCTTAGCTTCAATGTCCTGGAAGGTTGCCTGTGTGCTCTTTGTACTTTGCTCCAACTTATTAGCAATCCCGTCCAATCGAGTAGTCATAGCATCCCATTGAGAAGCCATCTTCTTGTTTTGTTCTTCTACTCTCTCATTGGTTGCTTTCTGAGCACCGACCTAGTCCTTCATGATTTCTCTCAACTCAGCATTAGCATTCTGCTGACCGCTGAACCTGCTGAACCTGTTACCACCAAAACCAGAACTGTTAGCATTATTAAATGAAGACAAGGGATATGAAGTACCTGATTGCCGGTTTTGATAACCGGTATTCTGGTTGAAATTCCCCTGCTGATTCTGAACATAGCTAAATTCCTGTGCCGACTTATCTGGACAGTCTTCCGTGTAGTGCAATTCTCCACAATGATCACATCCGTCAGCTAAAACCTTTACATCTCTTTCAATGCTTTTGAACCTGTTATCTTGACTGTCAAACCTCTCGTTCATTTGCTTCGAAAGCGCTTTGACTTCAGCAACCAGACTACATTCTTCACCACTTTCCAAACTTGCAACCGTCTTGCTTGTAGTTCTCCTACTCAAAAGTTCTTGACGACCAGAAAAATCTTTAGCCATGTCATCGAGGATCTTGTACCCCTCACTAGGTGTCACATTGTTCAAACTACCCCCGAATGTCCCGGCAAGTTCCCTTCGAGTTCTCTTAAGTAAACCATCATAAAAAATTTCAACTACTGCTTCCATGTTCAAATTGTTTCTTGGACAGTTCCTGATCATCTCCTTATACCGTTTCCAAGCATCTACTACATCTTCCCCTGGATCTTGAGTGAATGACCGACTCTTGTTTTCCAACTGTCTTTGAGTCCTTAAAGAATAGAACTCATCAATAAAACCAACACGAAGCTCATCCCAAGTGGTATACAAATCGTCTAGCTGTTCCTTGAGCCACGCCTTAGCTTCTCCACATAAAGTGAGTGGAAAAAGCACAAGCTTCACATTATCATCCTGATTTGCGCCATAGTGGTAAAACCTACAAATTTTCTCAAACCATTCTAGATGGCCGGACGGATCATTGTTTGTCACCCCGTTAAACTTCTCTTCCTCCACACTTTTCAAATGACTTCCCTTGAGAGAAAAGTTAACCCCGGTGGTTGGCAGGCGAATTGGAGTACCCCTATTAGTCGGTACATTTCTTATTCAATCACCGTAAAGACGGTTGTTGGGGTTGACCGGTTGCTCTTGATTACCCATTCTCCTTGCTCTAACTGGAGATTTTCTTGAGGGATTAATGTTTAATCTGGTTTATGAGTTTTATCCTGATTATCCTTTCCTTCTGAACTATCACCAGTTTTGAACAAACCACTACCTTCGGAGAATTTTGTACTTAAGTGAATTTCGGATGTTGAATCCTTCTTTGAGTAGTGTTGATCCAAGTCTATGTCCGGTTGGTCACGGTTTTCGGTTCCTGAATCTATTTTGTCGGTGTTTGAGGGCTCCGTGTTATTTGATCTTAGTAAGCGTCTTCTGGCTTTCCCGGGATTAGACTGAGGACTAAGCAAAGGTCTACCAGAGGCTCTTGTGTTCATCAACTAACAAAGCACCTGCACACGCACCACAAGAAATACCGTTAACCGCACCAGAAACTAACAAAAACAAAACTAAAACAAAAATAAAATCTATCTATCAAAAACAAATAACTTCCTCACAAATGAATGCAAGGAAGGATTGAATCACAAAACGAACAACTACTTAATTTAAGACCCTGGCAACGGCGCCAAAAACTTGATATGTGAAATCGAGTAATAAAAATTATAAACACAAATTACCAAAAAGACTGACTACTACACACTCACTGGCAGTGTACCTGATCGCATGCAGTATTGTTAAAAGCTGGTAAGCCGAGATCATTCACAAGGACTATTATAAGCAATTGTAACAATTAAGTGATTCAAGTAAAAATGGGGTTTTTGTGACCGAATTGCCACGTTGCAAATAGTTAGTGAGAAAAGTCAGTAATCCTTCAGGATTAATCAAAAGAAGATTTTGTTGTTTAAAACAATAACTTTAAAGGACATCCATCTTGATTTCGCTCGACAACATGTTAAGATTGCACATTTGATGAAGTTCAAATTCCATTTAGTTGATTCAATGACCAAGATTCAAATTGATCGCTAACCCCGTACCCGTCAAGTTTACAACTTCATTTGACTCTCTTTTTTAAACTAGTTCCATTATTACGACCGGTACCCCGAGACGCCTTTTTATAACTTCACTAATTCAACAATGGTTTTGGTCATTTCCGATAACAAATGTGTCTATTGATTGTACCCAACCATTAACTCATTAATTCTTATTAATTATTAATTACCTTCTACCGTACCGTCATAGAACCAATCGCTTCTAACCAAGCGATCAAAATAACTTCTACCCAACCCGAGTTGCCACTAAGATTGTGCAAAATTTATCCGCAATCAATAATTAAATGACAAAGAATTAATAAACTAAGATCACGACACAACGTTAAATTGAATCAACTTGAATTAGGGGTGTTCATCAAACTGTCAAACCGTGAAAACCGGACCAAACCGGGTTATTTGGATTGATTTGGTCGGATTGAGTTGTTAAAGTCTGGTACGACGGTTTAAGTTTTGAAAAACCGGGTTCCTTAGTCCAGTTACGGTTTAAGCAAAGAGTTAACCGTCAAAAACCGGACCGGACCAAAAATATATATGTATATATATACAGTAGTTTAGTTATATAAACTTACTTTTACTTTCATACTTTCTTATTTTCACTTTATCCTTTTATCTTTTCAGCTTCATTTTCATTATGTTTTCACTCAAAGATCAAAATATTAAGCCTTGAGTCCCCCCATCACCTTTAATATTTCATATTTTGTAAGTATAAAACATAAGGTATTTGTAATTTTATCAATGTTTCTATTACTATTAAGATTATAGAGTTACTGACTTATATATGTGTGATAAAAAAATGAAAAAAATTATTAATAAGAAAAATGCATAATTTATTTGGAGATAGAAAAAAAAATCTTGAAACCGTAGAACCGGGTAAACTGGACCGGTTTACATGGTTTGGTTTGGTCTGGTTAAACAACATACTTGGTCTAGTTTGGTTTAATATATGTTGAAACTGGGAATGCCGGTTTGGTTTGAGATTTAGTCAAAACCGGACCAAACCGGACCACGAACACCCCTAACTTGAATTATAAAAATAATGCAATCTTTACATATTGTCTCACTCCATCAAGATGGATGAGAAGGCGATTAGCCACTCATATTATAGTACGAATAAAAACAAACAATAATATATGAAAACATATTGTACCGAATGTTGAAATGGTTTATAATGATAAATAATGGCTAAACAAATCTCCGATCACGCTAGCAATCTTCAAAGAATGATTTCAGATGAAAAACCCTTCGAAAATATGCTTCAAGTCGACTAGAGAACAGAAGATAGGGTTTTAGAAAGATAAAACACGCTATATATAGGTTTCCAAAAATCTGTGCAGAACTGATCCCCATTGCGGCGCAATGAGGTTTGACTTTCGTGTTGACTTGAACTTTCATTGACTCGATCTGACTGAAGACCTGAGGCATTGCGGCGCAACATATATCTATTGCGGCGCAACCTCATTTTCTGACACTTCTGTTGTGGTGCAACACAGAGTTGCGGCGCAATGGCCTTTGACTTTTGTTGACCAGCTGATTTCTTCATCCAAACGCTCCAGAATTCATCTGTTAGCACTTGTTCTGGTTCTAGAAAGTCATTCTCTCCAGATTTACGCTTACATACCTGTCACCTGAAACGCTAACAAATACCATAAACGCAACAATTGTATACATAAAACGACTCAATAAACATGTTAACTTAACTATATTAACCGTGAGAAATGGGTATAAAATACGACATATCAATTGAGCCTTAATTTCATCACGTATCTCACCACTAACTCGTTCAGGACTAACATCAAACACCGTACATGCACTTTCAAATTCTGAACTTACTTGATTCTTATCTACGCAACCTACTGAATTTTCTCTTAAAATAGTCCTACATAAAAAGATTTCACTAAATTGAACCTCAATTCCAACCAAATTTCAGTCAGGCATTTCATCAAACACCTTGTGTGCACTATTTTCTACTTCAAAATTCATTCTAATTTAATTCCCAAAACACACTGAATTGCTATCATCATAGTATAAAAAAGAATAAGAATCAATTTTAGAATGTATACCTTCTGTTTCTGATTCCTCCTCACACTCAGCGAACTCAATCTCATCAGAAGATTCTTTTAGCATCAATGATTCTTTTTGTAGTCTTGTCACATCTTCTTCTACTTTTGCAAGTGTTAGTTGTAAATTGCTCAGTGCATTCTGAATATGTAAGAGTTTATCTTCTAATTTTGGTTTCTCACCAAAATGCAATAAGGTTGCTCTTGAATAATCAGCCCAAGACATATCCAACAATGACTTCCCACTGGTTTTTGCACAGAGTTGATGCCAATGTAATGCTCTGCCTTCAAATTTGATGGCAGCATGCATCACCTTCTGATTAATAGGTGTTTCATCAACTAAAAAGAATTCCTCACATCTTTTTTTTTCAACCTTTAGCATCATCACCATTAAAATTCGGAGCCGCCATTGATTTATACTGAATTACATTATTTATTGTGAATTACTGATGAATATGTGATTAATTTCAAAATCAGGTCAAAACTTTTGTGAAATTGAAGTGGATTACTGATGAATTGAAGTAATTGAGATGAATTTATGAAGAATTGAAGTGGATTATTGTTGAATTTGGAGAATTTATGACGAAATTGCTAAAATTAGGGTTTTTTTGTTCATGATTTTTTTCCCCCCTGAAATTAAAGAATTTATGAAAGATAGGTCACCGGAGAACAAAAGTTTATTGGAGAAAGTGACCGAATTCACAGGCTCTCGAAAAAGAAATCGAATCAAGAGTTCTAACCGCCGTTCAATTTAGGAGGAAGAGAATCAACGACTAGCCGGAACCTCAATCGGGTGTGTAACCGGAATCGAAAGCTCGTCGGAGAATCGACGTCTCTGATACCATTGTTACATACGAAAAGAGAGAACACAACCCAAATGACTAGCCTAATGGGTGAGAGAGCCCATTTGGTATATAAACCCCACATTGGTTTCCCATACAACCAATGTAGGACAAGTCCCATACCTTGCAATGGTTTTGATCCGTAACAAATTATCATTAGGCGAATTGCATTGTTTGCGCTAGTGTTTTTGAGGGTTCTCTTAACTAACATCTTTGTTGTACACAAAAGCATTGGAGTTTTGCATGTATCCATTTGTTTTATCCCAACAACTAATACTAAAGAACCCCTTATTATAAATTATAAAAATTAAACAGGGAAGGACCAAAATCAATCTTCTTTTAGGTAATTAGTAACAAAGGCCGATGAACAGGTAATATATCGTCAAGAGCATTAAGCTTAATATCAGCAGCAACCAAAGCCAAGCAAGGTTGATTAGCAAGAAAGCGATCAAGGCGCCTAGCTAGCTTTAGAACCGTCAATGGTAATTAATTATTGTGTATTTCAGTCTCCCGGCCTAGCTAAAAGAATATCCACAAGATGTCGATTATCTAAGCGTACACGAGTTGAAGTTATTCATATCACGTTAAAAAGTCACAACCTTACTAGCCATCAAAATGCTTGGGACAAGACAGATATATTGATTAAAGTAAAAATTATTTAAATGCAATGCAGCAGTAAATACAGGTTTTGTCTATTTATTTACACATAATTTTATCATATTCCTCGCTAAACTTGGTTTCGATTGTAGTTTGGAGTTTCAAATTTAAAAATAAACTTCACATATAAGTTCTAAACAAAAAAAAAATCTGACACATACCGATTAATGCGAATGGTGTAACAAAAGCATCATTTTGTTATAAGTTAGTGTTCCCCGAAAGCATAAGAAATATATGTATACACATCATGTTGTAAGATAGGATTATAGGATAAGAATTCTACAGTACTTTTTTCGACCTTAGGTTGCATACAATGCTAAAATTTTATGACAACTAGCAAAATTTGTCACCTCCAATATTCACAAAATAGTTCCATGTGCCCTAGCTTTTCTCTTTGGCTCTCCCATAAATACTTTTTGTTATTTTCCTCAACATAATGTACCCTATGCTTAACTAGTTAATATTTATAAAAAAAATAAAACATAATTAAATATGAAGAAGCCCATGCACTCTATATAACCCCCTTTTCTATTATCACTTCACTTACATTCACCAAAATATGGAGTCCTCTAATAAGCTTACTGCTTTTTTCTTGATTTTAATGTTCTTTGTTTCTTCAGCAAGTCCTGTTGTTCTTGATTGTGGTCATTGTGGCAAACCAAAAACACCTGCTAAACCAACACTACCTCTTCCGCCACTTCCCACACTTCCCCCTGTCAAGCCAACACTACCTCTTCCACCACTTCCCACACTTCCACCGGTGAAGCCAACATTGCCAACACTCCCACCACTCCCCGTCCCTCCGGTCAAACCAACATTGCCAACACTCCCCATCCCTCCGGTCAAACCAACGCTGCCAACACTACCTCTCCCACCAGCTGTCCCCAAACTCCCTCTCCCACCAGTCCCAAAACTCCCTCTCCCACCTGTCCCAAAACTGCCACTCCCCAACCTTCCTCTCCCGCCACTTCCTGTACTTCCTCCTGCCACACCAGCGCCAACAGTCACCCCACCAAAAGGCAAACCCTGCACACCAGCAAAGCCGCCTACGTCAAAGCCAGCGCCATCACCATCTGCAACATGCCCAATTGACACACTAAAATTGGGAGCATGTGTGGACCTTCTAGGTGGATTAGTCCACATTGGACTTGGTGACCCTGCGGTTAACAAGTGTTGCCCAATTATTGCTGGACTAGCCGAGTTAGAGGCTGCCGTTTGCTTGTGCACAACACTAAAGCTTAAGCTTTTGAACCTCAAGATTTATCTACCAATTGCTCTTCAATTGCTTGTTACTTGTGGCAAGACCCCTCCTCCTGGTTACACTTGCTCTATCTAATTAAAAAGCTCCCAATTACCCAGGTAACTTAATTTCTATTTTTAATATTGTCAATAAACACTAATTAACCTTATTAAGCTTGACCTTTGGCCTTTTTCTTTAGATAAAGAAATTTATGAACCTTATAATTTGTTTATGTTTCATTTACAGTATACGCTCTTTTTAATGACAACATTACGAATACATATATGTGATTTTGGAATGCTTTACGAATTGCATGCATGCATGAATTTTGCAGGAGCTAATTAGTTGATGAACGCATCGATGAAATCGCCCTGATAGGATCGATCAAACTGTTAATTCGGATTTGCCTATGGATTTCTCTTTCATTTGTTGGTCAACATTTTTTTATAAGAAGATTATTGTTTTGTGGTGTGTTTATTTATTTGTGTAAGGAATAGCAGCATCATTTCATTCAAGGGAACTATTCAAGGATGTTCTTTAATTACTAAATATTATTGCTTCATCGTAAACATGCATGTATAGCCACTAATGAAAACATATAATTAGCAAAAGTATATATATACTAGCTACTCAATATATTTAATTTCGTAAAAGAAGATATCGAAATGAAACCTCTGAGCTAATTAAACTTGCTAATTATCTGAAAGTTAAAATTGTTCAACATCATTAACTATCAAGTAGATGTTAAAAATTAAGAGTACTTCAACAATGCAATCGTTTAATAATCATAAATCATAATATACATATATCTGTAGAAACTATTCACCTGTTGCGAATATGTGTTCAGCCATTTCACATATTAAATCCTTGAACTTTGTTAGTCCAAGTTGTACATGTACTATTCCATCACTTACAGACCAATTCTCACCCGTTCTTGTTATCCTAAACTTTTTAAGACATCAGGGAAGAAAGACCTCGGTATAAAGTTGGGTGAAGTGAACTTTCAGCATTTCGAAAAGGGAACTGTCAAGATCGATGTCTGGTTCTCTCTGATGTTAAACTTTAGTAATTACGATGTCTTAAACCCGTTACTATGTTTTTTTCAATAATTATTTCTATGTATCTACTTCAAAAACATGTACATTGTTTAATTACCCCTTCTATATATGCTTCTTCAATGTTCTTTAACCACTGGATAATACCATAGTGGCCACCAGATGCCACTTTCTAGCGGAACCTTACTTCGATTCACCTGAACACTAGGGTACCAAATGATACATGAGATGGGGTTCCATCCAATTACCCTTTTTCTTTCTTCAATGTTCTTTCAGTTTTCCTATCTTGTTGGGCTTTAATTTTATGGAATGTCAATCTCTCTATGTTGACCAAGTAGCTACTCAAATGATCATTACAGTACATAGTCAAACCTTCTCTTCTATTAATTCTATTTTTCCACAATTTTTGTTTTATAAGAAACTCAATTTGAGCCAAGAGTTCTTCGGTTCTTCTCCATAGTCTGAATAATGAACTTCGATTTTCTACAACCACTGCACTTTTGCCCTAGTGATAAGTTCTTCCTCGTGCAAGGGAACTTCTTTTATGATGTCCTTTTTTCCACGGATCTCTAGGAAGATCATCTTTTACCCAATTCATGATGATCGATTTCTGATCCACTATTGTTGGACCAAGATTTCGCTTGGATTACTTATATTGATTGAGGCAATTCAATTAACTTGAAATCCTGAAGGCGTGGTACTCAATAAAAAATGTTACTCTTGTGTATGATCCTTCACACCAATAGATTGTTGGATAAACTATTGGATCACTAGGAGCAGTAAGTGAGGGCTACACGCTACTTATGTCGTTTAAGTGTAGCAGTAGTTTGTGCAGACTGCAGAGGTGTGTCACAAGCATAAAGATATCTGTTTTGAATTGTGAGCTTGAATGAACAAATGAATAGTAAATAAGTCACAAGTTATGGAATTGGACATCAGAAGTCTATATATATAAATTAAATATTTTATATTGGTGAAATTATACTTTTGCTACATTGTTAGGATACATAAACATTAAATTAAAACAATATCATATCATATCTGGTGTGTATATACACTCTTACTTTTACTACATTGTTAGAATACAGAAACATTAAATTAAAGAGTTAATTAATTAAATATTCCTGGATACTTTTTCTTTTAAATTTACGTGGATCATATCCAACATTTCCAAAACTCCATTCGAACCATACTGGAACCAAACGTCGTTTGATGGCCGTTAAAAACCCCATGTGACTTGCACGTGACGGGTAAAAATGTAATATCGCGTTTCCTAATTACTTAAATAGTCTTTAACGTTTGCAAAATATTATTGGTTTCATACCTAATGTTTAGTTATTAGTTTTTTTAAAAAAATTTTGTATTTTTTTATTTTGAAAGGTAAATTTCTCTTTAAGTCAATGTTTTAAAAACCGGTATTTTAGCCATATCAGTGTGGAAATTTCCGGTATTATCGCTATTAACGACCGGTGCGACTATTTTTAATTTGTTTTTTTTTATAATAAGAATTATCCAAAACTTGTTATAGTTTAACGAAAATAGTCAAAATGAACCTATAATCCACTAAAAAATAATACCAAATAGGTATTTCATAACAAATTATAAATTTTAAAGTTAACAAATATTTTCCGGTATTACCGTTGCGGTATTTTTGATATTTCCAAAAACAAAAATTTACATTTTTTTAAATTTATTTTTATGATACTTTATTGCTATTTTTGGTTATTTATGAACTTTAAAACTTAAATTTTGTTATGAAATACCTATTTGGTATTATTTTTTTAGTGGATTATAAGTATATTTAAACTATTTTCGTTAAATTGTAACAAGTTTTGGAGAATTTATATTAAAAAAAAAATATAAAAAATTATAAATAGTCGTACAGACCGGTATTTCCGGTAATACCGGAAATTTTTCCATGATGGTATAACAAAAATACCGGTTTTTAAAACATTGGCTTAAAGCGAAATGCACTTTTCAAAATTAAAAAAATACAAAAAAAATAATAACTAAACATTGGGTATGAAACCAACAATATCGTACAAACGTTATATACCATTTAAGTAATTAAAAAGCGTGATATTACATCTTCACCCCTTACGTGGGGGTTTTAACGGCAATCAAACGACATTTGGTTCAAGTATAATCCGAATTGAGTTTTGGAAACGTTAAGTATTATCAGCGTAATTTCGAATGACAAGTATCAAACCAACAATATCGCGCAAACGTTAAGTAACATTTAAACAATTAATTCTAAATTAAAACAATATCATGAGTCATTTCCCTTTGAAGGGGTTGGGGACCGTTCCAACAGACATGCACATGAACTTTGTTTGTCATGGCTTCCTTCCAAAATTGTGGTGCCTTTTCTTTCTTTACGAGACATCTCAAGTTTCTTATCTTCTATTTCACCCGGCCATCACTATTTTCTCCCTTTTATTTTCTCCATATATAATTAAAAAAGGATATAAAAAATTCTATGTAGCACATTTTATTAGATGACATGTAAGATTTTTATTTAGTTATAATTTTTTTAAATATTTGGTAATTTTTCATGCCATGTAGATTATTTGTTATTAAAACAAATTCTATACTTATCTATTTATAATTTTTGAATTTATCTAATCTTCTTACTTTATATATTTTATATAATATATAATATATAATATATATCTATATATAACTAAAAAATAATAAAATAATATAATATTTATAATTAATCTTGGATCGACCATATATATTCTAGATGAAGAAGAATTAATATATTACTCGCTACGTCCTATTAAAAGTGTCACATTTTGAATATTCAAAGTTTTGCTTATTAACTTTGACCTTAAATATATTTTTTTGTGTTATATAATATTTGATCAAAATTATACCTAATGAAAATATATTTAAAATTCAATCAATCTATATAATTTTCATCAAGTATTATTTAACACAAATAAAGTTATTTGCGGTCAAAGTTGGGATATAAAGACTTTGTAAATACAAAACATGATACTTCTAGTGGTACGGATAGAGTAATATACATATATTAATAATATATCTAGATTCTCATTTTTAAGCATGTCTAATTCCATGGAAAGTGACAAATCTGTAATAATTTTTTTATAGCCCTCAATGTTTAACCTTTGACAAAGTAAATTATTAAAACTTACATTTAAGTTTACTGTTATTATTATTTTTTTCAATGAAACTCCTTTTTTATGAGTATTAAAATATGTTCATTTATGATGTCCTATTAAGTTTATATATGAATACATTGTTGGTACAAAATTATGGTTTTATACTTGAAACTAGCTAATCAACTCGCATATTACGCAGGCATTTTAAATAAATTTGATTTTTAGTGTCCAATGTAATAAGGTTTTATCATGTTGAATGCATTTTGTACTGTTAATATTTATGCACTGTTTTCTGTTAATCAAATACAATTTGTTTAAAATGGTTAATGTATATATCACAAGTAGCTATACACCGTTACCTAATCAATAACAATTCAAATTCTTCGCATCCAACTCATAATAAAATAATCAACATTATATGCAAAATAATCTTCTATTCCGAATCTTTGATTCTCTGGCGTCTTTACCATCCAATCCATTTTACACAAAAATGTAACCGTACTAAGCCATGTGACTCAGTAGCCCAAAATTAGTAGTCCTGCAACATGAGAAAAATTAAATAAACATAATCAACATATTTTTCTTTGAAAGACAACGTAGCCAAACAAATAATTAATCTAATCTCCATGTTATTGCGTATGCAAAAGAATGGCAAAACCCACACAAACTCTATTCCCACAATAGTTACCAGAACACTTCCTTTTTAAAGTTAATTGAGCCTCTTTGTCAGTCGTGAAACTGTTATGCAAATGTTCTTATGCCAAGTTAATTAAAGGAGACCATAAACTTTGTTGTCAAGACAAAATTTAATTTTAAACTTACAACTGTTGGCGGGCAAAAATGCAAAATTATAGGACAATAAATCAAAAGTGAGTTGTAAATTTCAGCCCTACAAAAGAAATTTAATCACGACAAGTTGCACTTGAATCCATTTGTTCACTTTGCACAACCGTAACCCATTTGTACCAAACTCCAGTTGTCGCTTGGGCATTCCACATTAGAGAGGATGCCAAACTAATTTAGACCAAGAGTATAATAGGTTATCAACTAAATATAATACGACAACATGAACATATTCAGTTTTGCCCAAGATCTTGATGGTTCAACAATGTCATACTAAAAAGTGCTAAGATAATCATGCCCAAGAATTCAACATTTTCATTTTTGATTTCAAGTATCTTTTCATTTTTCGGAGTCTTATATCATTTTTTCATATGAAACAAAGCATGTTAATGCAATTCTCTATGTTTATCCTCTATCATTTCTAGGTGTCTTAATTTCAAGAATCAAAATTATTATAAAATATAATGACATGTATATATATTTATATAAGTAAAAGTAAACCAATAAAAAAAACAACCAAAAAATAAATTGAATCATCAAACGTGCCGTCTCAAAAATGCATTTGAATAAAAAGTACGAAGTAATGAAGAAATTCATACCTCGTGTGAATGCAACTTTATCATTAGAAAACTTGAGCCCTGAATATTTACTATATTCATAATACTTGAGATAATAAATGGCCTCCAAGTACATCTATTTGATACTTCTGATGCTCACCGGTGATACTCTAAAGTAACAATTAATGGGCAGTCATATCATAAGAAATACCATACTTCCTTGATACCGATAGCAAAAAAAGGAGAAAAAAAACATCCATCAATTGTTTTACTTTTAACTTCAAAATCTGATGAAACTTTTTTTTCGGTAAAAAGGCCGTCACCCCTTGTAAACCTGTATTAAAATCAATAAAATCAGGCAACATGACTGAAATGCCAGTTAACTTTTACAAATGTCCATGCAAAAAGCATAACCAACCTGAGTGTATAACCACTCTCTATGTACAATGCCCAACTAACAACAAGAAATAAAGAAACTACTTATTAACTAATGAAGCAGGTAGATCCCAAGCCGTGAGAAATCGTTCAACACAAGCCGTATTCTTGAAACAATAGGTAAGTAACTTGAGTCGAATAGTTTGGACAATAACTCCAATCAGCTGATCTTTAGATCGTTTTTGTAGACGAAACAATCTAAAATTACACTCTTGCCAAATGAAATACGAGGTAGCAGCCAAGACAAGTTTGGACACCACAGCTTGCATTGAATTCTTGTTAGCCAAAGGAAGCAATCTAGACACAATAGAGTCCCACCTGTTTGAAACATTACCAAGTTCCGCCTTTACCTTAACAGAATTCCATACCTGTGAAGAATAAGAACATTCAAAAAAGAGATGATCATGTGGATCCGGTTCTGAGTCGCAAAAAGGGCAACTTAGGGCAATATTGGAGCCATTCACATCCCATTGAGATAAAAGGTCCCGTGTCTTCAATTTTCGTTTAAAGATCAGCCACAGGATGAAAGCATGTCGTGGAATATGTTGATTAAACCACACAATCGAGTACAAAGGAACTTTGACATTCCTGGGCCCAACATCTTCCCAAACAACACCTACCGAAAATTCTAGAAGATTGGCATTACAATCTCGCCAAAGCAAATTGTCACTTCCATCATTTAACACCGGTACTTGTAAACCATGAAAACCCAAATCCCAACTATCAGGCCATCTCCAGGAATCATTATCAATAATTTCAGCAACTTTATCATTTAGACTAAAACCAGCATTATAAATGTTCCTAATGGAAACTTGATTAACAAGTGGTCCATTCGGGCACCAAATGTTAAACCAAGCCGACATAGTCAAACCATTTCCAATAGAGAACCACAAATGATTACGGATTACATCTCTAACCTGTAGGATTTTCCTCCAGCACCAGGAAAGCGATCCCTTGATAGGAATCTCCCACAGTGTCTTGCCTTTCAGCTTGTATAAATGAATCCAACGAACCCAAAGGGTATCCTTCCTAGAAACAATATTCCAAATGTGGGTAGAAATAAGGGCAATATTAAAAGATTCAATACTTCGAATTCCCAAACCACCCTCCTCTTTAGGAAGACAAACGGATTCCCATGCGACCTTAGATTGACCCTTTCCACATTCTCCAGACTTCCATAGAAAAACTCTCATTAATATTTCAATTTCATTAATGACCCGAGTAGGAAGAATGAAAGTAGACGACCAATAAACATGCATAGAAGCAACCACATAATTAATAAGCTGTAAACGACCTGCAAAAGATAAGAACTTGTTTCTCCAGTTTTCCAGACGATTTTGAATGCTAGCAATCAGCTCACTACGATCCCGATATCAAAGCCTAGAAGTCACCAAAGGAACTCCTAAATACTTTACTGGGAAAGTGCCTTCCACAAAAAGAAGAACCCTTAAAATTTCCAGCTTAACATGATTTAGGACATTACAGAAGTAAGTTGTACTTTTCGGCAAACTGGGTTTTAAACCAGATACCTGTTTAAATTCATTCAAAGCTCTAGCAATCACTTTAGCAGAGGTGACATTACCATGCAGAAACAGGAATAGGTCATCAGCAAAACATAAATTGACAATTTGCTGCTGCTCACAATCTTTATGATAAACAAAATGACTCGAAAGATGAACCCGCCTCTTAATAATGAGGGTAAGAATCTCAATCACCAAAGTAAACAGATACGGCGATAAAGGGTCACCTTGTCAAAGGCCCCTCTTCCCTTGAAAGAACCCATGAATAGAACCATTAATACTCAAAGAAAACGAAACAGTAGTAATACACTCCATGATCCAAGAGACCATACGCGGATGGAAGCCAAAACCAAGTAACACTTTCCTCAGAAAACCCCAGTTAACAGTATCATAAGCTTTCTGAATATCAACCTTAAAATCACATCTTGGCGTACCTCTATCCAAATGATAGTTGTGCAAAAGCTCTTGTGTTAGTAAGATATTATCAGTAATCCTCCGCCCGGGTATAAAAGCAGATTGATTATCACAAACAAGAACAATCAGACAATCCTTCATTCTATTAGATAAAATTTTTGTAATGCATTTAAACAATACATTACAAAGAGCAATAGGATGATAATCAGTAACCTTGGATGGAGATTGAACCTTGGGGATTAAAGCAATAATCATATGACTTAATTCCTTAAGTAAGTTTCCCGAGTAGAAAAACTCTTTAACAGCCTTGATGACATCCGGTCCAACAATATCCCAAGAATTCTTGAAAAAACAAGTAGAAAAGCCATCCGGTCCGGGAGATTTATCATCCCACATGGAAAACATAGCATCTTTCACTTCCTCATCTGATACATCTCAAATCATATCAATAGCTTTATCTTGAGATAACCTTTGAGTAAAAAGATCCAGAATATTAAGCCCCTCCATAGAGTGAGCTTGGCCAAGAAACTGTGTATAATGAGCAATAAAAGCATGAGTCACAATCTCGCCATTAATGAAATTACCCTCTGAGTCAGCCACCATATCAATGCGACTCCTTGCTGCTTTACTTTTCACAATATTGTGAAAATAAGCAGAATTCGAATCCCCTACCCTCAGCCATTCAACCTTTGCCTTTTGTTTAAGCAATCGTTCTTCATTAATCAAAGCATCATTGAAAGCTTGAAAGTAGGCAGCATGTTCATCTCTCAAGATATTGTTGAAAGGATCCAAATCTAAAGCTTTTTGAACTTCATGTAATTCTGTCCTGAGGACATTAACATTTGAATGGAGGTTCCCTTTCTCATACATGAGCTTGTGAAGAAGTTTTTTTAAGTTCTTGAGTTTTTTAACCACCCGATACATACAAAAACCTGGAACATCAAGAGACCAATTAGAAGAAACCACCTGCTTAAAATCTGCATTATGAATCAAAACATTAGAAAATTCAACCGGTTTGGGCTTAAATTTTGATTTCATGGGGACTCTTAGAATAGCGGGTGCATAATCTGATGAAACTTTTGACGCAGTGAGGTGATCTTGACTTTGACCTTCTCGTGACTGCGGCGCAGTGGCTAAGCAAACCACCACTGCGGCGCAGTACGTTTCCACGGCCTCCTTTCTTCTTATCCTGACTGCGGCGCAGTCAACTCCTAGCCATCCCCACTGCGGCGCAGTGGGCTAGTGCATCCCCACTGCGGCGCAGTCAAGAGCTTGTACAGGACCAATTTGTTTTGGTTTCAATTACTTGCTAAGCTCTGCCGTCTCGTCCATTCAAATTATCTTTCATTAACATAATGTACTTCCTGGCCAATAAACACCCGAAAATGTACCAAATGGACGCGTAACCTGTTTAGAGCCTGTAAACACTAACAAACACCATAAACGCGCCAAATGCATACAAAAACGACTAAACACATATATTAAAATGCAGTTTTAATCTTAAATGAAAACTCGAAATGTTTGACAATACCTGAACGATCTGCAAGCCACGATAATCAACTAAGCATAAATGAAAACAAACGATCCTATCAATATCATTCTACTCCAACAAACTTACTTTCGGGGTTGAATATATGAAGAGTCACTCATAGCTCAATTGTGATGTATACTCTTTTACCATAGGCTTGATTCAGGATCGTCACTCCACCATTAAGGCGCAAGGATCAAGTACATTGTCAAAATAGGCATTAAGGGTGGGTGTTTAGTTAAACTAAGGCTATGTATATGAATATGTAAAATTGAATTGAGGGATGAAGGTTGATGATAATTGTGAAAAAATGAAAAAGGATATAATGTATATGTTAAGTGTACAAAATAGTCTAATATAAACCCATACCATTGATTGTCAACAGACCACCAACCCAAAGCTGCCATCCCGCGAACACAACCCCAAATTAGCCAAGCAAAACCCGACACCATTGTGGTGTATCAACTTCAAACAACTTTAACCCACTAAGTCTTCCATAAATATATAACAAATCTTCTAAACATATAAAAATTCGAGAAATACTTACTAGTAGCCCAAGTTCTTTTTCTTCTTTTCTTTTTATTTTTTCTGTTTTTTCAATCTTTCTTTCTTTTTATTCTTTTTGAACTACTTTTACTCTACTAGCAAGTACCCTCTTACAATGATAAATTATGTCTAATTCCTTCACATTCTTTGTTTAAACAATCCAAGATATCTTCAATAACTCGACCAAATGACATATCCTTACAGACAAGAATAACCTTCTAGACAATTCATTGAAGCTCTCCCAAACTACCCAAACAAACCAATGACAATCAATGATCCCCCATTAGACTATCGGTATAGTAAGGTATAGTTTACAAGTATAAATGGGAATTTACAATGGAATTGTTAAGTTACAAGGATGTGTAAGTGTGTAAATGGACAAAGAAAAGTGAAAAATTGTATGTATATGTGTATAAGGTTGTATAAGGGTCTGGATATACAAAAGAAAATTGAAAAGAAAGAAAGAAAAAGTATAGGTCAAACCTAAAATGCCAATTCGTCATCCAATGTACTCGTCACGATCACCAGGCTAAGTTCTAGAATCAACACATCACCAGTATACTCTTATCAAGAAAAGAACCCGGAAATGGCTTAGAAATACTTCAAACACGCACATCTTAGTGCAGGGCATCAAAATGGAAACCCTTACCACTGAATAAATCCAAGAGCCTAAGAGAGGGACGTATTTACGAAGCAAACAAACCAAAACCGTCACCTGACACACTATATATGAAACGATGAAATCTCACAATTGGGTGTTTTGGATATATATGAGTATGCAAGTAATGTTATCAATCCCGAAGGACTAGCCAAATGACCGTTCAGGACACCCTTCGCCAATTAAAAATTTTTGTCAAGGAAACAGTTTGTAGTAAAATTACTTAATAAGTAATCAATTAAGTGTCAAAAGCAATTTACCACAAGGACAAGTTCAACTCAAGTTTAAAAAAAATCAATATCAACTTCTATTATCCCGCCAAATTGATAGCACCAGTTTCAAACATGCACATCACAGTTAAGATTTCAAAAGAGAGACTCAAACCCCTAGATAGAATCCAAAGGCCTACAAGAGGGACATATCAACAAAACTAATAGAAATCTCAATGACAAAACAACAAAAGTGACATACCCGGTAGCTTAAACCTATTTGCCACCCCCCACACTTAAGATAGACAATGCCCTCAATGTCCATATTCGGTCAAACAAAGGTAAATAGGGGTAAGCGACATAGAAAAATAAAAGCACATACCAGAATGAGGACACATTTCGTTTTGAAACAAGTTATCGACCCCGTGTCACAAATGGGACTTCCGAAATAGGAAGGACACCTTGGTTGGTGGGATAAACAACTTGTGCCAAAATGGAAGGTGCGAGAGTAGTGTGTGCATCAAACATAACAATACAAATAAGGCGCTGAACTTACTGCCAGCATATGCACACCATAACAATCAACAATTTCGCCATAGAAAATAGATGGGAAGGGAATCCAAAAGGGTTCCCCCCACACTTGAGTTGCACTACAGCTATCAATTACCTGCTCGCATTGCATCAGAAAACTCATCATAATATCAAGCATCCAATTATTATACCGTTATTTAAATCAACAAACAGAAAAAGAAAAACAGCCACACATAATGTTTCATCACCCCGTAGGGCCGATACAAACAAACCAAACGAAAATTAAAAAGAAGTACGGAATAGGAACTTGTTCAAACAACAGTACAACCGAACCAAATGGCTCCCTCCATAACTACAAGAATCACTGTGGTGGAGGATGTGGTGGGTAATGTTGGTAACCAGGGAGGTTACCGTAATCAAAGAAAGAACCAACCACCTGCTCAGAAAAGGTCGGCTCAGAAGCTCCAGTCTGACTCACGTCCATACCTGCATAAGTACCTGTATAAGAACCAAAATGAACCGGCATATCCGGTCCCATAGCACCTGGATCGTGACTGGGAGGCTCCTTAACCACATGCTCGGGAGGAAAGTAGAAACCTCCACCAACTCGCTGATGTGGGATAAACATGGCGGGAGGACGATAATCTGGAAGATCCATGGGTGGGCTAAAATCCTGCCCTCTCAACTGCGCCTCCCACATGGGCTGGTAACGGCGCAAATCATACATGACTCTCCCAAGTCCAGAACCCATCATAGTCATATCCCCGCCAACCTGCTCCCTAAAACTATCCATACGACCGTGGAAAGCTTGCTGATTAGCATAAATCCTCTCTACCACAGACTGAAGAGACGAAAAATCAATACCTGCTGGAGCCCGCCTCCTAGGCTGCTCCTGTGGAGCATCCCCCATCTCAACATCCTCAGCTCCCTCCATAACTGGAGGCGGTGCAACAAACCCAGTATCATCCAGCAGCCTAGAGTTCTCCTGCGTCATCTTCTTCACAATTTTGGCCCTCACCAACTCGGCCTCAGTCAAAGTCTCTTGATAGATAGGGGGCGAAAGATCGGTCTGGCACTCATCAGTGTCAGAAATGCCCATGCGCCGATAGATCATAGTAACCAAGTGCCCCAAATTCCGCATCCTATCTAACACAACAATGGGGGCCAAAGCAAACCTCCTAGGCGCCCCCTAAGCAAACAACTTCATCAGCCAGAGATTAGTCTGGTACGCCTTGTCCCAGTGAGTGGACCGCTATACCAGAAACGTGACAATCATGCGATGAAGCATCCTCAATCGCACACTTCTGATCTTAGAAACACTGCCTGACCCCAGACGGCCAAGCTTCACCACCAGTAATCCGAGTCCAGTACTGAGGAATGGACTCACCATCAAAGGCCTGCTTAACATATAACCCCTATCTCAACAAACCCCGAAACTCGTTGCTCTTCAACTGGTCACACAACGCTCCTCAAATATATCCTTCACCTTATTCAACTCCTTCGTCACCTTCAGAGTTGAATAGAACTCCAAACACAACTCCCTATACACAGGCTCCCGGTTGTTGAACACGTTGTGCCACATATCACTCACAACCAACCTATCCCCGACCTGAGCCTCTATCCTAAACCACCCGTTAATGTCGGCTTGAATGCCGAAATGCTGGGCGGCAGTGGGAGCAAGATATCTAGGTGGACAGACCACCTCCTTGTGGATGGAGTACAACTCATTAAGAAAGTTTTTCTTGTGGGGTTGTTTAACCCTGCTAAATTCCAACCACGTATGCTTCTCATTCAACTGCCCTGGCCAAAATTTGAGTGTTGGCACTTCTACCGCCTCCCTAGAAGCTTTGGCTTGTTTCTGGGCCGACCCGCTTCCTTGGCCCTCCTCGATTTGCTTCCTCTTGTCGGTTCCTGAAGCATCCTACAAACACAAATAATAAGACAAATAAACATGTTAAACTTGGAATACAAACCAAGAACCATATTAAAATCAAAAAAAATTTGCGCAGGAATGTGCCCCACTGCGGCGCAGTGGGCATCCATACCCCCTCACTGCGGCACAGTGAGGCTAAGTCCAAAGTTGGCCGAGGTTTACCACTGCGGCGCAGTGGTATGAAGCAAGTGGGGTTCTAAACATGTGCGGGTCACGAGCCTTTAGACTGCGGCGCAATGGATCAAACCAACCACCACTGCGGCGCAGTCTCAAGAATTTCTGGGCAAGTTCTTGGTGTTCATCACGAATTTCCAGAAAAATGGTGTAATAATCCAACTAAATAAAAATCTTTCAACAGTTTAGCATAACAAATCCTTCCATTAACCTCCCCCCACACTTGTTCATCAAAAAGCCTCAATTTTTCAAAACCCTAGGCTTGATTTAGACTCAAATCCAGATGAACAAGTGTTAGATTCGTGAAAGTGAACACTACATTATCATCCATACCCCTTAATCAACAAAACCCACCAACTAATTCAACAATTACACACAAATAATCTAAAAATCAAAGTTAAAAGATTAAAAGGAAAATAAACAATAAAAACTTACATTCTTTCCCATGGTAGTGATGGATAGTTGGTAATCTAAGAAGAGAAGGAAAAAGAATGCAAGAATTTGGTGGAGAAGGGAAAGAGTTTTGGAGTCAAAGGTGTTCTTGGGGTGATTTTCGGTTTCTTTGCTTTTTAGAGAAAAGGAATAAGAGAGTTTGAGTATGTTTGTGGTAAAAAATCAACTCCCCCTTTCCTTTTTTACTTTAAACACCCGACCCTCCTTTGACCAGTTGACATGCCCACTGTGGCGCAGTGGGCTAAGGCTTTCCTCACTGCTGCGCAGTGAGGCTTGGAGCCACTGGTGCCGAGCTTTTGGACTGTGGCGCAGTCTTCTTTTCACACCCCCACGACGGCGCAGTGGGGTGATTGTCAAGACAGGCCGTGGAAATGGACTGCGGCGCAGTTGGTTTTACCTCCCCCACTGCGGCGCGGTGGGGTTCTTTTCCAGAAAAAATGTTTTTGGTTTTAAAACACAAACTTACCTCAATCGGCTTCACACCACGCTTCAACCTGCACATTCTTAACAAAACAAATCAAACCTATCTAACGAAATTAAAAGCAATTTGACAAAACAAAATCAAACACGGGTTGCCTCCCGAGAAGCACTTAATTTATTTTCGAGTCGTGAGCTAGACTCGATTACCATTTCAAGTTTGTGAATCAAAAATGAGGATTTCTTCAACCACCCCCTCCTCCTGTTCTTCTTCCAAATACAATTTGAGCCTATGACCATTGACAATGAAAGACCCATTTCCATCCCTTTTAAGAAGTTCGACATACCCGGATGGATACACATGTTTAATCACAAAAGGACCTATCCACCTAGAAGTTAATTTCGATTGTTTGATTTTAAACTTTAACAAGAACAACAAAACTTTTGCACCAACCTTAAATTCCTTCCTACGGATCCTTTTATCATGGTAAATCATGGTCTTTTCTTTGTAAAGCCGGGAATTCTCATAAGCTCCCAATCTAAGCTCATCGAGCTCATGGAGTTGCAACAACCTAAGTTCACCGGCCTCCATCATGTCTAGATTCAAATTCCTCAACGCCCAATACGCCTTGTGCTCTAATTCAATCGGTAAGTGACAAGTCTTACCATAGAGCAATTTGTATGGCGTAGTGCCAATAGGCGTCTTAAAAGCGGTCCTAAATGCCCACAAGGCGTCATCTAACTTTTTTGACCAAACCTTGGGGTTATCCCCGACCGTTTTTTCCAAAATTCTTTTCAAAGCCCTGTTGGTGTTTTCCACTTGACCACTGGTCTGTGGGTGATAAGAAGTTGAAAAGTAATGATGAACACCATACTTCTTAAGAACCTTATCTAGTTGATGATTAGCAAAATGTGTTCCACGATCACTAATTAAGGCTCTAGGGCAACCAAACCTACTGAACAACTGTGTCAAGAACTCAATTACTACCCTCGCGTCGTTTGTAGGCAAAGCCTTGGCTTCGGCCCACTTAGACACGTAGTCAACAGCAACTAGGATGTACTGAGACTTGTTAGACGGTAGGAATGGTCCCATGAAGTCTATGCCCCAGATATCGAAAACCTCACATACCTGAATCCCTTGCTGTGGCATTTCATCCCTTTTTGTGATGCTTCCTTGGCGTTGGCAAATGTCACAGGTTTCAACCAACTTTTGGGCCTCTTTGAAGATTGTCAGCCAATAGAAACCTGCATCAAAAACCTTTCTACCTGTGACTGACGGACCATAGTGACCTCCGGTTGGCCCGTAATGGCAAGCATCCAAAATCTCTCTAGTTTCAGCTCCCGCAACACATCTCCTAACCATACCATCTGCACAAATTCGAAACATATATGGATTATCCCAGTAATAATGCTTAGCATCTGATATGAGCTTCTTTTTCTGTTGACCCGAGAAATCATTTGGTATTTCACCTGCAACCAAATAATTAGCAATGTCAGCAAACCAAGGACCTTCATCAGAATTAGAAATGACATTCAAATATTCATCGGGGAAGTGATCCTTAATCTCCCCATCCTGAAGCTCCTCCCGGTTTGGGTCCTCCAACCGGCTGAAGTGATCAGCTGCTAAGTTCTCGACACCTTTCTTATCCTTGATTTCGATATCAAATTCTTGCAACAATAGAATCCACCGAATAAGTCTAGGCTTTGCATCTTGCTTAGAAAACAAATACTTCATAGTAGAGTGGTCAGTGAAAACAACAGTTTTACTTAGTACTGGATATGACCGAAACTTATCAAATGCAAAGACTACCGCAAGTAACTCCTTCTCTATAGTGGTGTAATTTTGCTGGGCGGGATTCAAGGTTTTACTAGCATAGTAAATTGGCTTGAAATGCTTATCATCCCTTTGCCTAAGCACGACTCCTACAGCATAGTCACTTGCATCGCACATCAACTCAAAAGGCAAATTCCAATCCGGTCCAACCATAATGGGGGAGTTGGTCAACTTCTCCTTCAATACCTGAAAAGCACTTAAACAAGATTCATCAAAAACAAAAGGGACGTCCTTCTCCAACAAGTGGGTCATCGGACGAGTAATCTTAGAGAAATCCTTAATGAATCTCCGGTAGAAACCGGCATGGCCAAGGAAACGTACCCCTTTCACATTGGAAGGCAGGGGTAACTTGGCTATCACATCAATTTTGGCCCTATCCACCTCTATTCCGGCCTTAAACACCTTATGACCTAGAACAATTCCCTCGGTCACCATGAAGTGACACTTCTCCCAATTCAAAACTAGACGAGCTTTTTCACACCTAGTCAACATCTTATCTAGGTTATGCAAACAAGACCTAAAAGAATCCCCGAAAACCGAGAAATCATGCATGAAAACCTCCATTGAGGTTTCAAGCATGTCCTAGAAAATAGCTATCATACACCTTTGGAAGGTGCCCGGGGCATTACACAAGCCAAAAGGCATTCGCCGGTAAGCAAAGGTACCAAATGAGCATGTGAAAGTGGTCTTTTCTTGGTCTTGCGGGTCGATGGGTATTTGGAAATACCCGGAGAACCCATCCAAGAAACAAAAGTATTCATTTCCGGCAAGTCTTTCCAACATTTGATCAATAAATGGGAGGGGAAAATGATCCATAAGGGTGGCATCATTCAACTTACGGTAATCTATGCAAACCCGCCAACCCGTGACAGTCCTAGTGGCCAAAAGTTCATTATTTTCATTTTCAATGACCGTCATGCCCCCCTTTTTGGGAACACAGTGGACGGGACTTACCCAAGAACTATCAGCTATCGGGAAAATGATCCTGCATCTAAAAGTTTAATCACTTCTTTCTTAACCACCTCCTTCATATTTGGGTTAAGCCTCCTTTGTCTCTGGACAACGGGCTTAGCATCATCAACAAAATCTATCTTATGCATGCAAAAATCAGGATTAATACCTAGAATGTCGGTGGTTTTCCAAGCAAAAGCCCGCTTATTAGCTTTGAGCACGACCAAAAGAAGATTTTTCTCGTCACTCGAAAGTGCGGACGAGATGACAACGGGTAAAGAGGATTTACCTGCCAAGTAAGCATACTCCAAGTGGGCAGGCAATGACTTGAGCTCCAGATCAGTAGGGGGTACATCAACCGAATTTGGCACCCTTGAGCTTCCATCAGCAACAACCTTTTCAAAGCTCTCATTTTCTAGAGGTGTCTCATCCATATCAAGCACCATCACCTCTGAAAACAAATCATCATCACCAATATCTCCAGCTCCTAAGGAAACGAGCTCCTCATCAACTTCTGTTTCCATGAATTCCTGAAATTCTTGATCTAAAGCATCATCAATTACGTCAATCCTGAAACAAGATTCATCAGTCGAGTAAGAATGCTTAATAGATCGTTCATCATTAAACACTATCCTATCCGTACCCACACCCAACGAAATTTCCTTATCTTTCACCCGGATAATAGCATCCGCGGTGTTAAGGAATGGTCTACCTAAAATCAAGGGTACCTTAGTGTCTTCTTCCATTTCTAGGATCACAAAATCAACAAGAAAAACTATATGACCTACTGTGACAGTCATGTTCTCAGCAATCCCAATGGGATACTGAAAAGAGTGGTCAGCTAGTCTTATACTCATACGAGTAGGTCTCAAGATACCGGAAGCCAACTTACTCCAAACCGATTAAGGCATCAAATTGATACTTGCACCTAAATCTGCTAATGCCTTACAAGTCAAAGTACGAATGGAACAAGTTATAAGAAAACTCCCTAGATCCTCACCTCGTCCATATTAACACATTTATCATATTGTTCCTTCAATTTGGCCTTCCTGAACTGCTGTGAAAATGGAACCTTAGGCTTATATGGCTTAGCCTCGGGTGTCACCGCCGGTTCCGGTGGGGTAACCGGAGTCTTCACAGTCGGTTGATCTTCCATTACAATCTCCTCATCAACATCTTCAACTTCTTCATTTCCTGTATGTTGCACATCTGAAACAACAACATTAGGATTAGGAGGAGGGGCATAGGATCTACCTGTACGAGTAGTAATGGCCTTCGCCTGCTCATGACGAACAGGCGGTGGAGTGTACTTTTGACCACTGTTGGACCCTTGGTTCTGCTGAGTGTTACTAGGCAAAGCACCCTGGGGCCTAGTCAGAGCAGCCATCCTGCTTTCAAGATCCTTAAAGTTAATATCCTGATTTTTGGCATTCATCTCCACCTTGCCATTAATCCTGTCTAGCCTCTCACTCAACTCCCTAGTATCCTCCCTTATATTCTGGATACTTGTGTTTGTCTCAATCTGATTACTCATCATCTGCTTCATCATCTCTCTCAGCTCGGCATTAGGATTGGTAATAGAAGAGGAAGAACCCGATCCTTGGCTTTGCTTAGTCTCCTGCTGTTGTGGCTGACTTTGATAATTGCTCTTTTGCCACGTGTTACCAGAAAAACGAGAAGTATTAGCAGGAAAAGAAGAGTTATAGGAATTGTTACCTGATGACCGATTCTGAAAACCTCCTTGCTGATTCTGAACAAAATTAATCTTCAGGTCCCCGTTGGGACACTCTTCGGAATAGTGTATGTCTCCACAATGATCACATCCATCAGCTAGCACCTTCACATCTTGCTCTAGATATCCAAACCTCGATTCTTGGTTAGCAAACCCGTTATCCATCCTTGCCGATAAAGCTTGAATCTCATCAATGACACTAGAACTTTTGTTTCCATCGGCCCTTGCAACCTTACTTTGCTTGAATCGGCTCTTATTCTTCACAAACCTCTTGTCATCCATGGCCGCATTATCCTTCACCATTCGCTCCAAAATGTCAAAACCTTTATTTGGAGTAATCTTGCTAAAACTCCCACCAAAAGCATATCCCATCTCTCTTTTATCTCTTTGGTCAATTCATCAAATTCATTACCCGGACAATTCCTCAACATTTCTTTAAACTGGATCCATGCATCTACCACATCTTCCCCATCTTCTTGCATGAAAGACCTAATCAAGTTTTCCAATTGCCTTTGAGTTCTAATAGAGTAAAACTCACCAATGAAAGCTTCCTTGAGTTGATCCCAAGTTGTAATCGAATTCTCGGGAAGATCATTGAACCAATCTTCGGCTTCCCCGGTAAGAGTGATAGGAAAGGTTTCAAGTTTCACGGCATTCATTTGGTTTTGGCCATTTTGGTAGAGCCGTGCCAACTTCTCAAACCTCTCCAAGTGCTTATATGGATCCCACTTCTTCTTTCCATCAAACTTTTGCTCTTTGATGCTCTTTAAATGGTTCGGTTTCAAATTAAAGCTTTGATCAACCGCTGGTGTTCTAGTGGCGGAACACCGAGCCGAAGGAATATTGCGGGCTCGGTCCCCATACTTGATGTCATTTGGGTCTCTTGGTGGATTGTCCCCCATCTCTTCTTTTACAAGTGCAAGCTCAAAGAATTCCTCTAGATAGAAGCCTTCTTCGTCCCAATCCGGGGGTGCTGTGTAATTGATCCTACGTCTAGGTGGAGTTTTTAGTGGACTAAAAAGAGGTCTCCCCGAAGAACGCAAAATCATCAACTATTAAAGTATCCTGCAAAACACAACTAACACCACACGTCAAATGCACCTGTGATAATTCAATAAAAAAGTCTAAACTAATAAAGCAATTAACTTACTCACGCGTGAAGAAGCATCAAACCACTAAATAAACAACTAAATCGGCACACAATCCCCGGCAGCGGCGCCAAAAAGTTGATGTGCAAAATCGAGCTTTAAAATTTATAAACTAAAACCACCAAAGAACTCACTACTATGCACTTACGGGCAGTGGACCGGATCGTTTGTAATATAGTTAAGAGGTAAGTCTGAGTTCGTTCTCAGGGACTGTGAAATGATTAGTTGCTTGTAAAATGGTTTGGAAAACGGGTGTTGCTTCTTAATTCCTTTTTGAAAATTAAATAAATTGGCTTTGCAAAATGATTGCATAAATTTGAAAGAACAGTTCAAACAATATAATTAAAAGTCATCCACTTTGACTTCCCTTGGCTTCAAATGTGATTGCATTTGATGAAGAACAAATTCTCTAGAGTTTAAAAGATAATCATTACAAGATTAAGCTACTCACGTGGTACCACCAACCATGAACAAATTATCGAATCACCTAACTACTAGTCGAATTACCCAAGCCGGTACCACCAAAACCAAGACAATTCTTCTAACAATCAGTTTTATTGACTATCAAATTATCAATTGAACCTATGTGACAATAACGTGGTACCACCAACCGATATCAATCACGTTGACAAAATTAATCTTTTCTTAAAATGATATTCACTATCATACCATGAACTAGTGATAATTACTTATAGACAAGTAACTGTTTTAAAATCACATACACATTCAACTGGTACCACCAACGAAGAATAATATGCAACCAATACCGAAATTAATTAATGAAAAGAATTAATATCATCAAGATCACAGATCAACGATAATTAAAGAAACCCTTTTTGAATTAAAAATATTGCAATCACATTATCCGTCTCGTTTCATCAAGGTGGATGATTAAACAGTTAGCCACTCATGATCAATTCACAATAATGAATAGAATAGAAGAGAAACATGATGTACCAATTGTTTGAAGAAAATAAAATGCAAGACAATAATGTAGATACGATCTAGATGGGTGCCCGTAATATCTTCGATGAGTCTGCCTAAGTATTTCACTTGATTGGAGAAGGAAGAATCCTGATAGAGCAGCTCCCAGAAAGAGTTTTGATGCCTTGAAATTCGTCCCTAGGGTTTATATTTATACCCCTTCAAAATCTGATGCAGAAACAAGTCAGGATCTATTCTCCCGTGCACCCACTGCGGCACAGTGGGGTTGAGCCTTCCCTCACTGCGACGCAGTGAGGTGATCTTGACTTTGACCTTCTCGTGACTGCGGCTCAGTGGCTAAGCAAACCACCACTGCGGCGCAGTACGTTTCCACGACCTCCTTTCTTCTTATCCTGACTGCGGCGCAGTCAACTCCTAGCCATCCCCACTTCGGCGCAGTAGGGGTTTGTCCAATAATTTCCGTGGATCAGGACTGCGGCGCAGTGGGCTAGTGCATCCCCACTGCGGCGCAGTCAAGAGCTTGTACAGCACCAATTTATTTCGGTCTCGATTACTTGCTAAGCTCTGTCGTCTCGTCCATTCAAATTATCTTTCATTAACATAACGTACTTGCTGGCCAATAATCACCCAAAAATGTACCAAATGGACGCGGAACCTGTTTAGAGCCTGTAAACACTAACAAACACCATAAACGCGCCAAATGCATACAAAAACAACTAAAAACATATATTAAAATGGCCAATAACAATGTGGGTAATGGGTATAAATTAGTCACATCAGTGTACATCAAGGGACGTTACGTGAAGTGCATTTCGCTAGTATCACTGGTTTGGCAAGAGATTCCTTGTGCTTTTTATTATTCATCATACTTAGTAGCAAGTATTCGTTGATCATATATAATCAAATATTCTATTAAAAACATGACTTCATAAAAAGCTCGTTAGCATTGAATCAAAGTCACTTAATAGTAGATTAATAGTTTCTTTATGAGAGTGATTATTGGAAACTCAAGGTAATTATTTACTCATGTATATCAAGTGACTTTTCTCAATGATAAAGTAGAAAAAATTGAATCGTATATAGGAACATAAAAAACCATTTAATTGAAAATCAGAAATTAATACTTGATATGCATTCGGTAATCTGATCAGATTTAGTGAAACACAAAAAATATAAGCCAGAACACAATCAGATCCTTGTAAATTGGAACATTTTTATGAACATAAAACCTTAACAACATGAAGAACACCCATTGTTGATTTCAAGTTTCATTTAAGATTTTGGGTTTTCAACAAAAGCTATATGAATTACTGATCGAGTTTTCAATAATATACAAATGATATATCAATATATATACATAGATATAAATAGAGATTAGATGATAAAATATATAAATTACTTTGTTTTCTCATTATTGATATAGAAAAAGATAAAGATGATGGGTTTGAGTTTAAATTAACTATTTTGATTTAAAGGTGACCTGTGCCACTCATCTTTCTTGAATAGATTTATGTTTCATTTGATTTTGATTCAATATTATTGTTGTATAGATAGCTTTGCTTTTTTTTTTTTTTTTAAAAAAGAAAGGTTTGATATATTTTTGTAAAATAATGATTTTTGAAGGGACGATCGGAAAATTTTTTTGAAAAAAGAAAGGGGAAGGCTGCCATTTGGCAATTTTTTAAAATAATTTTGATTAATGGAACCTTGCTTTATTAGGGAGAGACATTTAGAAATACATTACGAGTATTTGTTTTTAATAAATGTTTATGATAACAATAACAATTATTCACCATGCAACGCATGAGTTTAACCTAGTTTAGAAATATTGATATTGCTAGATTAATAGACCATCTTTGTTATAAATATTATATATGGAATGGATGTCCATATATTGAATGATAATCTTTTTTATGATTAGGAGATTGTTTTCTTAGAGGATACTCTAGCTTATAACTATATATAGCTATTTATGAGATGAATAATATAACTCCCTCTATTCTCCTCTATATCTCTTGTCTTTTTTTATTGTTCTGTTTCTTTAGTTTTACAAAACGTTATCCGCACGAGTTTCTAACCCTAAAAAAATAAAATTTGGCCTTCATTATTCTTTTTTTTGTTGATCGGTAGTAAAAAATAATAGAAAACTTTCATAATGATTGGTTATTTAATTAAGTGTTTCATGTTTTTGGGATTTTATGTTGTTCGAAAACCGCAAAACGAAAACGAAATATTTGCTGTGTCCTTTTAGCCGTAAGAACAAACAAAAAGAAAAAAAAAAAAGGATTTTTTTTTAATGTTTTTCTCAACAATAAACAAAATTATATATATATTGATTTTTGCGAAGTTTTTGGTCCAGACGAACAAAACCTTTTGTTTCGTATTAGGCTTCGGATCGGAAATTGTTCGTAAATAAAACAACCTTTGAGTTTGGGCTTTGGTGATTCAAGATTTAGAAGCCGTCTATGTGGAGTGTGATTTTGTGATATTTGGATACTAACATTGAGTTGGAAGGTAAAAAGTTCCAATTTAACTCTTATAACTGCTTGATTTGATTGGCGATGCATAAAAAAATAAAAATAAAATTTAATTAACGATCGGATTCGTGACATTGAACTTATTTGAAAAAATAAAATTTAATTAAAATTTGTTTTTAAAACCCAAATAAATTTTTTTTTTCTTTCGGTTGAACAAAATTTTTGAGCATGGACAGTGGTACAACCAAATTCTGGATCTTTACAGCTTGGTGATAGAGGTACAATTCTCAACTACAAATTTTAATTATATGTTGTTGTGAATACAGTCGTCAATATCGGATCAATTAACTGTCATGAAAGTTCTAATTAGTTGTATGCATTAAGTTTTCTTTTATAAATCAAATTCCATAAAAACAAACTAATTTTTAGGTTTTCAACTATTGAATCATGATGTAAATTCTGATTAGCTTTAAATATCCGAGTTATGCAACAACTGTATGATAATCAGAATACATAATCAATTGTTTATTAAAATTAGTTATTCTGGAAAAGCTTTATAGAACTATTGGTAGATTTCAAATGTAAATCTAGTCAAACAAATATTTAAGTGAATTACGAGTAATAAACTCGTCTCCACGTGCATCATCTAATATGTTCTCTTGTTTAGTTTGTATGCTCATGATCACTATGTAGTCCAGGTGATATCTAGTACCTGGATTGATTCATATAATAATGTTATTATATAGCTGTGTTAGATTGATATATTAGATTATTAGATATGTTTACAACCTATATATATGCCTATATATAACTCAACTCGACTTCATGTCACGATGATGGCGTGCATTTTGTTTATTGATAATTAAATTTTTGGTTCACGAGGTTAATTAGTTAATTTACATCAATTAATTCACCAAAGAATAATAGAGTTATTTACCATTAAGGTATATGAGTTGCGTAAGGTCATGTTAAACATATAAAGCTTGGCGTAAGCAAAATATTGTTTATATTTTCAAGCGATAGCCTGGTTATAATTATTGTATGCAGTATTATTGTTTTCCTTCTGTAGAGCTAGATATTACATAAAAATAAAGTTATGAAACTTTATATAACTCTACTAAAGGATCAAAGATACAATTGTTTTGATTTAATTATTTTGATTAAGTAATTATGGTTTATAGTTTTCTGAGTACAAAGCGACATACATATTCTTTACTATGCATCATCACCCAATATACATGCCATAATGTTTTGTTCTTCGGTATTTTACTTGTGGATATTGTGATTAATTAGCTTGTAGCATTAAAGCTAGAATTATAATATGCATGGAGATAGAACTTGAGTAATCCTGTTAGTTATAAAAGAATAGAGATTAATGATTATTATTTAAATGGAAAAGGGTATCTGATGGAGTTGAAATTATATCCATGTGGATGTTATTTTTTAAAGTGAAATTAACTTTATGTTTATATGATTATAGTGAGCTTTAAAGTTTTAATTATAGAGGATTTGACTATATAAAATTAGAAGGTTTATTAAATGCTTATTATTTGATAATTAATGATGAGATCGATAGATGATGTAATGATATGAATTAGTCTGTAATATTTGAGTATATAATATACAGATTATTGTTTGAATGTTTGAGTATGATATGTTTTTGTTTGCTTGTTAATGTAGTTTTCTATATGCTTGTGAAATTGAAAATTTTTATTAATGTAATGCACATTAATATAAGCACCGATTAAATTTAATTGTTTCAATGTGCATTTAATATTTGCATAAAAAATATGCATTCTGACTTTTTGATTGATCTATAGTGGATATGATTTATATGTATCAAGGCAAAATGCTGATCTGATTAATTTATCAATGAAATATATATATAAGATGAGTTATATGCATTTAGTTGAGATATTGCGGAGATGTTTTATACCGACTCATTTAGATAAAAATGTTTTGAAATTTGATAATGAATGTGGCTTGTATTAAAGCACATGTGAGTCTAAACGAAAGTTTATAGACATTGATTGGTTGATTAATTGGCATGGCTGGTTGGACTATCCCGGGTCAATGATGATGCAAAATAAGTAAAAGAACAACAAGGTTCTTCAATTGATTATTTGGATTGTACATATTTCTCTATAACAAAGTATATGCCAAGTACAGTAAGGATTGAATTGCTTAAATTAATGGAACATATAAAAATGAGATGTAAGTAGGCATATACATCGTCCATATTGACCATTTAGTATTTTAAAATCGATGCATCGTCTAATGGGTCATCAAATTCGCAACATGAAGTTTGTGTGATCAGTTGCTCACCTGATAAAATTGAGAGCATGTTCCATTTTTTATTGGCAATAATGATTGTTTTTGTAATGAATATTTGAGAGCAAAAATGAATGACTTATGATTTGGGGCCATGTTATTTAACATGCAATAATATGAACTCGCATCATGCCAACAGTGTTCCTCTCCATTGAAATTGGTTTATGGTCAGAAACCACATATGTCTCATAAGAGTTTTGAATTAATACACATATGTCTCATAAGAGTTTTGAATGTGCAATATATGATTAAGTTGCTCCACCACAATGCCCAAAGATGAGACTTCAAAGAATGTTGGAAATAATGTTGGGAAAATAGGCACCTTGGAACTTGGAATTGTGTAGGCTTATCCTTTATTCAGTTCGAAACTGTCTGATTACACTAGACATTAGTATGGCTGTTTTGGGTATGAGTTGGAACATGAAAGAGGTGTACGTATTCAATAAAGTCATCATTGGAATATTTGTTTATGACTTAAGTTTTTCATTGACATGATTTAGTTTTCCCAACATTAGGGGGAGATATTCCCAACATTAGGGAAAGTGGAAAGCGGCTAAAGAAGTAAGAATGAATTATCAAAGATCCTCACACCAGTGAATATAAGCTTAAAAATATGTGGGATAATTCATTCAGAATATTAAGTAATTGCCATTAATGTTAACTGACCAAAAAGCTGCTTATGCTCCGATTGATAATGAGTAATAGAAAAGTCGATTCCAAAATAAAAGCCTCAAAATAAAAGGAGCATAAAATTTAGATGGTCAAAGTCAAGGTATAAAGACCCCATAAGAGATTGATGATGAGAAACTAGACATGAAGGTTTTAAACCTCGGGTACATGGAAATAATGAGATCTCAATGAATTGTGATATGTTCAGAGAATTATGGAATCGAAAAATAAATAAAAGCGACGTCGAGATTGATTGAATATGATAGCGCTAAGAGTATGAATAATGTGAGGATCTTGAAAGCATGCATGCACATAAACTGATATGCTATGAATGATTGGCCAAGATGAAAAGACGCTATTAATTTGGGACATGAATTCCAAGCACTTGAAAGTGCGGAAATTATATGGTGGAAGCAACTAAATTAAAAGTCTGGCAAAATGATAAAGTATTGATTCGCGTCTAGTATATAAAAATAGAGCTCATTTGAAATTGAGATTCCATGAGGGATATAAAATGCATGAAGCATGTCTCGTGATTAAAAATGATTGAAACACGTGTAAAAATTTCTCGAGAATATTGTTTGTCGTTGAAATTATTATGGTTGAAATTTATAAAGAAATCCAGATTTGTATATGATATAAATTTCATGCAATTTTGATGATTTGAATATCGATGGAACTCTGAGGGAGTGTCTAATTGTGATTGAATTAATGAATGGGAGATGAAAGACAAGGTTTGTCTTGATTTATGAATTTAATATCTTAAGAATAAATCAATGTGCATTATGACAAATAAGAAAGAAAGATAATAAATATACTTGATTTTGATAATAAATGACGCTCATGATTATGAGATCACATGATGCTTAAAATGCCCCTTTTATGACTTTTTAGATAATGATCACATTATTGGTTTAGAAGTGTCATTAAAACGTTAATTATTCTTGCAGTTCAAACATGGATTATACATCATTTACCTTGAGTTTATTAGCAATGTGTAACTTGTGAAGTACGATGATGTATTTAAATGAGATGCATGATGTATTAATAATCCTCAAGCATGGTATGTGAATATATGTGAAGAGAATAATATTTGAGGATTTCATTTGTACGAGAAGCAATGAAATTTATATTGTTAAGACACTTCATATGACATGCATTGAAAACATTTGGTAATAATGAGAATTTTTTAAGGGATGTGATAATGAGGGTGATAAGATACACGTTGCACTCTTTTTCCCTTGCGTAAGGCTTTTTCCCACTGGGTTTTCTGTCAAGGTTTTTAATGAGACAACATCCCCAAGCGTATCAAAAGAATTATGTACTCTTTTCCCTTCACTAGAAATTTTGTCCCATTGGGTTTTATCTAGTAAGGTTTTAATGAGGCATAATGTCTTTAGTCGATGGACATCCAAGGGGGACATCCAAGGTTTTAATGAGGCATAAGGTCCTTTTTTTCCATAGTTTGTTTAGAAGTAGTTATTGTCTTGGCTCAATCGGGATCTTTTCAGGTTTTGTCATTTCTTATTTATATGTATGTTTGTCTTGGTTGTTTCCCACTACTTGTTCGAGTTACGTATTAGTTTGCTACTTTTATGTTATTTAATATGCCCAATATGGTTGCTTTTGTATTTGTATTGTGAAACATGTTTCTAAGATATCGGTAGGACGCATGATTGATAAACGTTCGACCCGTATAGTAACCGGACCCAGCAGACAGGTATTTCTTCTTTTCAGATTCTCGGCAGACAGGTATGATTTTCTAAACATTTCTCATTTTCCGTCTTGCACTCCTTTATGGCCGGAGGTCCCTATGGAAGCAGTCCCTCTACCTTTGTGTAGAGGTAAGACTATCTACAGCTTACCTCCCCCATACCCCGCACAGGGATTGGGTCCTGTTGTTGTTGTTGTTGTACATCCAAGGAGGAGTGTTATAAATATTATATATGGAATGGATGTCCATATATTGAATGATAATCTTTTCTATGATTAGAAGATTGTTTTCTTAGAGGATACTCTAACTTATAACTATATATACCTCTTTATGAGATGAATAATATAACTACATATATTCTCCTCTAGATCTCTTGTCTTTCTTTAGTTTTACAACAATATTAATATTTTGGTACTAAGATTTGAATACAAATATTTACCGTTTATAGGTTTGGATTACAAGGTAATTAATATAACAATATAATGTTATAAAAAAAATCAAGTTTGAGACAAATAAATATACAAATTTAGAGCCAATGATGACCAGCTCAGCTTTTGGTTTTACAAAAGGTATTGAGTTCGATCTTTATAAAAGGCAATCCTTGGGGATTTTTCCCTTCGAATACTTGTAACAGCCCATGATCAACATCTTGTTGTCTATAGTACGTGCAAAGCTTCATCATTTTACGGTGAGGTTTTCCTGTGTCATATAACAATTGTCGGAAAAATAAAATATACAATTTTAGAGGAAATAAGGAATGCTAGTTAAACACAACGTATGATAAAGATGTCGATTTCATATATGAGAAATGAGATGAACCAACAAAAGATCATTTCAATAATTCCCATCACATATTCATCATATTGTAGGTTAGGTGTCCATATATATATATATATATATATGAAAAGTGAATATGAGGCTGCTATTTATTCAACATTGGTGAAAAACCTCTCACAATATTTTAAATAAATGTTTGGCCCCTCATGATTTTTATTGGTAAAAAAAAGGTATGTGACGGATTTTTCACCCAACTTAAGTTCCTAACAACCTCATATTCTCTTCCCCCTATCTATACTCCATATTAAAGATTATCAACCTTTGTTGAATGTTTACAAGATTTGGGACATGCAATTTTATCCTTTTACCCCTCCTTATTCCCCACATTTATTCTCACTATTGTTTTATTTCTGCCTCAAAAATACACACACACCGCTACCGTTGTCCTCAAAACCCAACCATCACCTCCACCGTCCATCGCCTCCACCATCATTCAACACCACCACCGCAGCGGAACGTCTGCATCATCACCCCTCGATCTAGACGACATGTCAATGGTATTCGATGCAACGCGCGGGTACCATGCTTGTATATATATATATATATATATAGGTTGGGTATTGTAAAACAAGTATTAAAGTAAAACAAATAAGACAAGATCTTGACCTTTACATCATGATAAAATTGATGCAAGAAGATTCACTAAACACAAGTATATATATTGATGCACGATAATTTTCATGATGTACGGTGATTTTCAATGTAGAAAAACATATTGTTTTATTTGTTTTACTTTAATAACTATTTTATTTTACCTAAAACGTATATATATATATATTAGCACAGTACCCGCGCGATGCGGCGGTAGTAATGACGGTGACAGTGTGATGGTTGGGCAACGGTTGGTGACGGAGCGACGTTGAGTTATGTATATAATTGATGTAAAAGGTTAATTGACATATTTTAAAACATAAAGGATTGATAGTGTAATTTAATCATTAATATTAAGGATGTAGTGTGTGTGAAAGTATTTTTAAGGGGTGCCAAGTGAAAATATTACATATTTTCAACATTACCAAAAATAAAAAAGGCTATTATTTTTATAATATAGTATATATATATATATATATATGGTAGAGATCCTGGAAGAAGGTGTTTTAAGGAGAGAAGGGAGAGAAGTTCCTATGAACCAATCAGAACGCAACATGTGTCAAAATGAAAAAAATGTGTCGTGGCATTTTGGTAAGTAAATCAAACTTTTCTGAAGTGATCAGCCTGGGTTCCGATTAGCTTGGGTCTGGGTCAGCTTGGGTTCTGATCAGCTTGGTTGGTCAGCTTGGTTAGCCTGGGTTCTGATCAGCTTGGGTCTGGGTCATCTTGGTTGGTCAGCATAATCAGTTTGGTCAGCTTGGGTCTGGGTTAGGTTGGGGTCTGTTCAGGTTGGGTCAGCCTGACACAATTTACACATAATCTACACAAATGTAGATTATGGGTTTTGGGTCAACTTGGGTTCTGGGTTGGGTCAGGTTTGGGTCAGCTTGGGTTCTGATTAGCTTGGTTGGTCAGCATGATCACTTTGGTCAGATTAGGGTTAGGGTCAGATTGGGTCAGCTTGGGGTCAGGTTAGCTTAGGGTTGGGTCAACATGGGGTCAGGTTGGGTCAGCTTGGGGTCTGGGTCAGGTTGGGTCAGTTTAGTTAGCTTGGGTTGGGTCAGGTTGACATAATCTACACAAATGTAGATTATGGATTCTGGGTCAGCTTGGGGTTGGGTTGGGTCAGCTTGGGGTCTGGTTCAGGTTGGGTCAGATTGGGTCAGCTTGGTTAGCTTGGGTTGGGTCAGCTTGACACATTCTACACAAATGTAGATTAATCTACACAAATGTATATAATGAGTTTTGGATCAGCTTGGGGTTGGGTTGGGTCAGTTTGGGGTCTGGGTCAGGTTGGGTCAGCTTGGTTAGCTTGGGTTGGGTCAGCTTGACACAAAACTACACATAATCTACACAAATGTAGATCCCAAGATGACACAGATTCCAGGCTGACCAAGCTGACCCACAACCAACGCTGACCAATATGACCCAACCAAGCTGACCAAGCTGACTAACCAAGCTGATCAGAACCCAAGCTGATCAGAACCTAAGCTGACCCAGAACCCAAACTGACCAACCAAGCTGACTAAGCTTACCCAACAAAGCTGACAAACCAAGCTGATCATAACCCAAGCTGACCCAGACCCAGGCTGATCCAGAACCAGGCTGACAAAAGTTTGATTTATTTACAAAAATGTCACCGCGTTTTTTTTTTTTTTAAATCCACATGTCAAGTTCTGATTGGTTCATAAGACCTTCTCTCTCTTCTCTCCTTAAGACACCTTCTTATTTGATCTCTCTCATATATATATATATATATAGGTTTTAGGTAAAATAAAACAAGTATTAAAGTAAAACAAATAAAACAATAGGTTTTTTCTTCACTGAAGATCACCGTGCAGCATGAAAATCATTGTGCATCAATTGCTTCGTGAATCTTCGTGTATCAATTTAACCATGATCCAAGGGTCAAGATCATGTCTTATTTGTTTTACTTTAATACCTGTTTTATAATACCTAACCCATATATATATATATATATGACCAATAATTTAGGTACAAACACAATGATGATAGTTTTGGAACATTTGGAAACAACAAATCCATATCAAAAAATTTAAGAAGGAATAAAATTAACTATGCATAATGACATAATGTACAACATTGTACATTGATATATGCTGCTTCTTTCATAATCTCGTATACTTTGTTATGTAGTATTTGTTTTGTTGCTTTTCTTTTCTGTTTCCTACTTTTCTGTATAATAACTCCGATTAATGCTTTCTATTTGAAACATTAAAAGAGACATGTAGATTGGAATTATGCCAACCTCAATTTGTGTAGAGCTAGCATTAGGAGATGACAAAAACTTGAAAGGGTAGAATTTTGAAGGATATATATGTGTACAAATCAACTCGCTCCAAGATGCCTAATATCTTAGTAAGTGCAACTCAAACCATAAAATGTGAATTAAAAGGTCCATATGACCACACAAATCGATCGAATTAGAGAAAAAATGTTTCTTGCATCAGTACATGAATATAGGTGCCCACAGCCACAAGTCATGTGTCAATATTAATGTGAGACAAAAACGTACAATTGCCTTAATTAAATGGCTACAATAATTAAAACTTCAAAGTCCCTCAAGTTGGCTTGGAATACTGCATAGAAATGGCTAAAGAACAAATCAAACTTATCGTCTTACGCTTTCAAGTGTAAAGTACTATTTCACAGTAACAGTGTCACATTAGCCCGTTTTCAGATATTAATATTTGACAAGATCTATTACAACTCCATTGTTTCAACCGCATCTTGTATAATTTTTTTGATTGAAGACACTTCAATTTTCTGATTTAATAGCCCTCAATTTCTTAACATTGCAATAAGAGCTAGAAGGGCAATGTATTTGAGAATGTATTTGACATCAAAATTGATAATCGTACCAATAGCTTTTGATTCATCTATCAATTATATTATCTTTTTACCGTCTGTATTTTAGTTGTACCAAAATAGTATTTTGATCCCCGGAGTTGTCCCGGGAGAGATAAAAATGCGTAAAACATATATCGTGTATAAGGGCGGTAAGACATACATAACAATAAACGTGGATTGAGAATTGTGGTAGTGGTGTTGATAGAATGAAAAATTGGAGTTGGTACAAAATGCATTGAAAACTTGAAAGGGTAAAAAGTTGGAAAAAAGAAGTTGTGGTAAAGTTAGTGGCCAAAACTTTGAAAACCAAAAATTTGTAGTATAAAGTTGTAATTAGGAGGCTAATTCTAAAAAAAATGAAAGTTTGTGAAAAAAAAGTAAACAATTTAAAACTTTTGTGATATAAATGAAAAAATAAAAAGAACTATGGTAAAAATAAAGAATAAAAAATCACTGTACATTGAAGACCTTAATTGTTGTTATACATTAATAATGGTATATTAATAAAAAAAAAATCATGGTAATAATATGGGTTCTCATTTGAGATAGTAGTTATATATACTAAGATTATTTAAAGAATAAAAGACATACTCAATTTATATATTCGTATATTTTTCAACCCTTCTAACATTTAATTTTGATTTAGTTTTGATTTGATCAATAAACACCTTACGTGAATTCTATATTCTACGATTTGTGTTACTTATAACGAGAGTAAGTACCCGCATGTTACGGCAGTAAGATGATGTGATGATAGGTCAGAGAGTGTGATAGCTAATGCCCTAGCCGTACGGGCTCTGCCCTTCCATTTAAAAATTCGTCAAAAGTATATTGAATGACATCTCTAACGAAAGAGCATGAAACTTTATGAACACCCATTAAATTTTTATGATTTATCGATAAAATATTTTGAATGAATTGAATGAAAAAACAATTTATTGATGAGAGAAAAAAAATTTGATTGGTTGAAATTTGAGAAAAAAGAAAGAATAATATAGTTAGTTTATATAGAATTGATGGGGGAACATTTTGGGAAAGTAAAAGTTGAAACTTAAAATTTAGAAAGGGGAAATTTGTTTTATAATATAGTATATATTATATTCCTTGTAAAATACCGACATATATATAGACTAGTGCTTAAAGCTGGATGGGTAGTTTCAAGATATATAAATCTTATAATAATTGTGAAACAAAAAAGTGTATGGCCAATATCGCAACTTAATGAAAACGAAAGCTAAAAAAGAAACATATGAAAATTAACTCCGTATAAATATTGATTTCAGGTTACCTTTTCTTTTTCAACTTTCGTTAAATAAAAAGAGAAACAAAAAGTGTATAATCAATATCACAACTTAATTAATATAAAAGATAAATAATAAACATATGAAAATTAACTTCATATAAATATTTATTACAGTTTGCCATTTTTTTCAACTTTAGTTCAATAAAAAGTGAAACAAAAAGTATAGAGTATACAATTTGAAAAATATATAACAATTCATTAACAAAGATCATCTCGAACGTTTTGATTTTTTCGAGTTGTTCATAACACGAAGTCATATATGATGGTTAACATGTGTTGGTTTATAAGTTTTTTTTTATTAAAGGTCAGCCATTTTTTATTAAATAAATATTAAAAAAATAAAAGATTAATGAGGAAAGAGTATTATGTTAAAGGAGGAAAATTTGGAATGCCAAGTTTACTCTCGACCTCCTTTTTTAATTATATTAAATAGATAAGGTATAAACAATGTTCAGGATACCTTTTATAGCTTTTATTTTAGTTTCCAACGTCTATTTCTTAGTTTAAGAAACCACATAATGTGACGGCTTCGTATGGTTTAATATCTTTTATTTTAGAGGCAACATATGTAATAATATCTTTTTTCCATTTTTGTTATTTAACAATGAAGTTAAATACCTATACTACTTAAGACTTAAAAAAATAATCCACCTCTTTTTTCCTTTAACTTTACGATATATATTCCGAAAATTTAAAATAACTACAATACCACTTTTAATGTCAATTACTTTTACATTCACCACCATTGTCACCCCCGTCACCGTCCCCATAGTCGCCCCGCCACCATCACCACCACCACCACCTCCGGCATCACTATTCCACTATCGCCGCATTGTACGGACATAAGTGTATTACTAGATATAAAATTATAAAAAATTGGGAATGAGAACGCGTAATTGGTGACATGGTGGGCCTCTCCAGGTGGGGTATGTCTAATTGAAAAGGGGAAGAAAAAATGTTTTTGATTGGCAGGTAATAAAATTTTAATAGTTAATTACTAAAATGGTACCTAACGTTTTCCTTATATTTTTGCTTTCATACAATTTCTTTCGAAATTATACTGACCATACCCAACATATGCAAATCTCCACTCGGGCCATACTATAGGTCAACGTCGTCACGTTTCCGTTAAAATCCCCCTCACGTGCAAAATTCATATAATTTTACGTAATTTTGCACTTGGAGCTGCTTCATCTCTCTTTCTATACCAAAAATTCATATTATTTTACGTTTTTCATACCCAAACAAAACCTAAACCCAACACCACGACTCCTTTAGATCATATAGTATAATGGCATGGAAAATATGACCCAAAGACGTAGATGATTATGATGTTGATAGGCTATACGGTAAGCATCTTCGTTAAAACCCCTAATTAATTTAGGTATTTATGAAGAAATACCCAAATACTATGTTTTTTTTTATTTTAATTTTCTAATAAATTTCTTTACTTAATTAGTATTTTTAAGTTAGTTAGTACTTCGTTAAGTAAATCAGTATTATTTAATAAAATTTTGTTATTTATAACTTACAAATGGGAACCCTAGCATGTTCGCAATGAGAATTCGGCATGGAGGTCGGTTCAAGCATGCAAATGATGGGAGACTATATTATCAGGGTAAGTCCATATATGTAGATTATGTTGATAGTGATTGTCTATCAGTCATTGAATTGAACACAATGTTACAAGAGATAGGGTATGATTTAAAAACTATTAAAGAAATTCAATTTCAAAGACCTCATTGTGAGTTGGGTTTAGGACTGATGACTATTATATTTGATTTAGATTAAGGTTAGAGCAGGCTGCTACTTTAAAGGCTAATTTGGTAAAGGATAATGTTCTAGAGGATAATGTGGTTAATGATAAGGATAATGTGTTAGATGATAATGAGGCAGAGGATAATGATAATGTGGTTAATGATAATGATAATGATGCAGAGGACAATGTAGTTAATGATAATATGTTTAATAATAAGGCAGATGACAATGTGGTGAAAGAGGATAATGTAGATAAGGATAAGGATGTGGAAGTGGATGATGAGGATGTGTTAGTTGAAAATGATAATGTGGTTAAAGATGTGGATGTAGATATGACTCATTATAGGTTAGATTTGGAAGCACAAGTTGATTATGTTGGATTGAATAACCAGTGTTAGGGCACAATGCAAGATTATGAGGAGGTTCCTGTCATAGACAATGAGGTTTTTGATAGTGATATTGATTCTGGTGGTGATGATGATATTGAAAGGATTAAGGAAAATAAGTTGAGAAGGTTTAGGAAGCAACAAGTAGTAGCTGGTGGATCAACTGAGCATGCTCCTTTGTATGTCACACAGACATTTAGTATTTCTGCAGAGATCAAAGAACTCATAAGAAAATACTCAGTTGATAGTAGAAGATGCATTAAGTTTATTTACAAAGTTAAAAGGAGGGTCAAGGCTATATGTGAAGGTATAATGCCAGTTTTTTATGAAGAGGATGAGGTATTTGGGCCTGTTGAGATAGGTGAAAACACTGTTGGGCCCGTTGAGAAGGGTGAACAGCCTGTTGGGCCTAAGGATAAAGGAAAGAAGGCTATAGAGACAGAAGATAGTAGGCCAGAAAGTAATGGGCCCAAGTCAAAGTCCAAGGTCAAAAAAGATAAGGAATCTGGTAGTGGGACTCAACACAATTCTCAATGCCCTTGGTCAATATATTGTAGTAAAATACAGGGAAGTGAAACATGGCAGGTGAAGACATTTAACGACAAACATGAATGTTTGCAATCAAGAGAGATAAAACATTGTACCTTTAGGTATATGTCAAACCAGATTAAACAACAATTTGGCAGAAATCCTGAAATCCCGAAGAAAATTGGAGCTCTGTGTTTCTTGGATGAAGGTTTTCAAAGCAAAAAAAAAATAAAAATTGCAGTAGATCTACAAGGAGATTGATGCTGCAAAATCCAGGTACAATTGTTACTCTTGATGTTGAGCCAGTGAACAATGCAGATGAGCCAACAAGACAATTCAGGAGGATATATGTTTGTTTGGGAGCACTTAAGCATGGGTTCAAAGCATGTTTGAGGGACTTGGTAGGCTTAGATGGTGCCTATATGAAGGGTCCTTACCCAAGACAGGTTCTAACAGCTATGGGTCTTGATTCAAATAATTGGATATACCCTATAGCATATGCTATTGTTGAAACTGAGAACAGAGAATCATGAACATGGTTTCTTAGATGTTTGGGACCAGATCTTGACTTGGATGAAAAGTGTAACTTCACCTTCATATCAGACAGACAAAAGGTATTTCCTTTATATTAAAGTGAATTATATTGATGTGAAATTTAGGTGAAAAACACAGAGTCAGACTGAGTCAACTTACAAAACACAAGCACAATGGAATTAAAACTACTTTTTTAGGATTTTTCTGGATTTTATAACAAAACACGCCCAAGCTGACTATAAAAACAAATAATACAGCAGTATTGAAACAGTGGAAATAAACTGAAACAGGAACAAATAAACAAGGATAGATAAGAATCTAATAATTGACTCGTAAAGGACTGAACCACCAGAATCAAATACAAGAAACACTCCAAAACCACCACTATATCTGATAAAGGCTGAGCCACCACAAATATAGATAAAAGTAATGAAGATTTTAAGATCTCACCACAATAATCTATAAAGGCAAAGCCACCAAGATTCCTGATAAAGGGATCACTTCAAAACACCAAGATCAAAGATCCATAAAGGTAAAGAAGATTTTCAAATGAATAGAATTCAGCTCTATCAAACTTTCATAAAACACAGTCTGAGTTTTACAATAGAAGGCAGTCCCTATTTATAGAGGAAATACATGAGACAAGGAATATTCTACCCTAGACAACTAGTACAAGGTTGTTATAAATCAACCAATAGGAGTAGAGAAAACAATCTGCAGTTGTAGAGTAGTGGAAGGTTCTCTCTCTGGTCCCCACTTGTATTCTTCTTCTCCCACGATCAGGTGTCACCACAACAATACAAAAACATGAAACTGAAAGCATTAAAACAGATAAGTGTTTGAAAATCCCAAGCTGATTCTGCTCCAAGCTGACTCTGCCCAAGCTGACCTAGACTGGGTGTCCCAAGCTGACTCTTCTCTCGAGCTGACCCAGATTGGACGAATTTGCAAGTTGATCTTCAAACTTCCTCCAACATTTTAGTCTTCCCACTTAAGTAAAGTGAATCCTAGGGGGCAGATAGGATCACCAATCATCTTCCCAAAGTGTGCCATCGAGGAAAACATCATCATGGCCTAAGATGAGTCCAGGCTGACTCGGTCTGAGCTGAGTTCAGGACAACTCAGGGGCAATTTCATATCATATATACTTACAAACTGCCCATTATATTTACTTAATCAATATATGTGCTAACTTATAAACTAACAAACTGCCACAATAACAGGGTCTAATTCAAGCAGTTAGCAATGTATTTCCTTTTGCTGAACATAGATATTGCCTCAAGCACATTCATGAAAATATGAAACTGTATTGAAGAGGAAAGGCTTATAAGGACATTCTACGGAGATGTGCAGTTGCCACCACAATCCTGCAGTTTGAAAGACATGCAAGAAATGAAAAACCTGAATGTGGATGCATTTAATTGGTTGAGCAAAATTCCACCTGAGCACTAGGCAAGGTCTCACTTTTCTAGTATGTAAATATGCTTTCATTTATATGCATTTACTTTGAAGTATTTAGGGCAAAAGGTCACACATTTTTATACTTAAAATGACAGGAAGGTGTAAGTCAGACACATTGTTGAACAATCTTTGTGAGGTTTTAAACAAGCAGTTAGTGAAGGACAGAGGCAAGCCTATTATTGCATGCATAGATTTCATTAGGGAGTATTTTATGAAAAGAAGTGTGACTGTACAGAAGGTTATTGAGAAGAGTAAAGATCCACTTACCCCTGCTGCAACTGAGTTAATGAAGGTGATCATGAAAGAGGCTCATGCTTGCCAGAACAATCTGGAATGGTGGCGACAAATACCAGATTCATCGGCCATGGGGTGATCAAGTTATTGTGAATAGTACCACAATGACTTGTACATGTCGAAAATGGGAATTAACAGGACTTCCATGCAAGCATGCTGTGGCGGCTAACTATAACATGAGGAAAAACCAAATGAGGCCTGGTATACAAGAATCATAGGCTCATAGGTGTTATTGGTTGGATACATGGAAGCATGCTTATAGCTTCAAAGTTTGTCCTGTAACAGGCAACACCACCTGGCCTAAGTCTAGATGCCCAACCACTCTAACACCTCTTGTGCATCATAAGCAAGTAGGCAAACCTAGAAAGAAAAAAAAGAGGGGTGTATATGAGATGAATGATTTGGTTAAAGATGAGAAGATGACTAAGAAAATGTAGGTTGGTAAGTGTAGGAAATGTGGTAATAAAGGGCACAATGCAAGAACATTTGTTGGTCAAGGAAGTAACAGTCAACCACAAGTTCAACCACAAGGTCAAGGAAGCAGCAGTTGTTGATGCACGTTGATGTGACAACAGCAACTTAGATTTTATATGTCGTTTAGATTTAGACATTATGTTATTTTATGTCGTATCTATATATGTAATTGATAGATTATGGACTTTATGTTTTGGTAATGATCGATTACATGTTTTGGTGTTATATATATGTTATGTATGATGTTTGTTGTGTGTTATACAAGTACAAACATAATATGTGTTAGGATTCCTTGTTGATGAAACACTAAGGAATATAACTAAGTCTTACATCTAACGAAGATAAGGTATATCTTCGTTAGAGGCAAACGAAGATAAACTTCATTTGGTACAAACGAAGATTAACTTCGTTACATGGGCTGGGCAGCTAAGTTCGTAAGAACAAAGCCCAGCAAGCCCAGTTCGATCTGAAACATATATATACGAATGAATACCCTAAAATGAAAAACACATTCAACATACACGTACTCCAGAACACTAAGTTCGTTCTATAGCTTATAGAAACGAATATAGCATCATACGGCTGATTATTTACTTGATAATTAGCGATATACACGTTAACTAATCAAACTAGTTATCTCGTGAGGATTCCGCACTCACGACATAACAATAGACGATCTCGAGAGCGATCTGTAGCTATCGAGGGACTCACAAGTGGTATCAGAGCCAATCGATATCTTATCGAAGGTTCGAGATCGTTTGTTTGATTATTTTCTCTCAAAACAACCTCCCGATACCCTAACTATCGCTAAGTTCGTTTTCTCAAACGAATTTAGCAAACAAACTTAACCTCATCTTCGTTTCAATCTCTTCAAACGTATTTAGCTTTATTTTCGTTAAGTTCCTTCAAACGAATTTAAAGTTATCTTCGTTCATTCTCACCTTACGAATTTGGCCTTATCTTCGTTCAATTCCTTCAAACGAAGTTAGACCTATCTTCGTTTCTTTCCTTCAAACGAACTTAATCTTATTTTCGTTAAGTTGCAGCAAACGAATTTAAACAATGGCTTCGTCGTCAACCAACACTGCTGTTGCACAATACCTGAATTCTCTTGTCTATCATGATCATCTCGTTGGACGTACTAATTCTCCACCGAAGTTAGTTTCATTGGCTGACTTCTGGGCGTGGAGAGGCCGATTTGAAGATTATATTCAACGAGAAGATTTGAACATGTGGATAATGATCACCGAAGGATATGAATGGCCAACTCTTACTGTAAACGGTGTTACAACTAATTACAAGGTAGGAGAGTTAAAAGGAGAAGAAAAATCTTTATATGCTGTTGAAGTTAAGGCTCTTTCTACTCTTCGGATGTGCATTCCTCAAGAATTAGTGCACCTGTTTCCTAAACAGGAGTACAAGACTTCAAAGCAATTGTTCGATGCTATTGAAGCTCACTGTGAAGGTGATCCATTATTGAAGCAAAATAGAATTAAGATGCTTAAGAAACAATTTGATTGCTTTAATGCTACCAAGAACGAACTAGTTGAGGATCTTATCTTGAGATTTCAACATCTTCTTGCTGAGTTAGCCTATTTTGATCTTAAGTACACTCCTACTGAGATAGTGGATAAATTCTTGGATGGTTTGCCGAAAGCTTATAAAGAGTTTCGTCATGGATTGCAAGAAAGAGCTGATTATGCATCTCTTCGTATAGATGGTGTTATATCCACATTAAGAAACAGAGAAATGAAGGATAAGGCAAAGGATCTCCAAGACAACTTCACACAAGATCCATCTCTTTATCATGCCACTATGAAAAATCCAACAGCTGATGTTAATGCATTCTTTTCTGGGGTTGGTACTTCTAGCACGAAAGAGAGTTCTAATTGTGTTATGGATGGAGATGATTCTGCTGGTTTCATGGCTTCTGATGCTGGTTACAAGGCTCGAAAGACTAATGAGAATGCAAAGCCAGGAAATATGACGTTTGGTAACATTTCATCTACTTCTGCTGGTTCCAAGTCTATGCCCATGGATATGAAATCTGCTGAGGGAAGGATGAATGTATTTGCCGCAATGTGTGTTGCACATGAAACTTTTGTTGCAGGAAGGATCACAGATCCAACACTCATTGATGAAGATTATGACCAAATAGATCCAGATGATGTTGAAAAAATAGATCTGAAATGGAATTTGGCGATGATCACTAGGAGAGTGCAACGGTTTATGCAACGAACAGGTAGAAAGCTTATTGGGGGTACTCAGGGGTTTGACAAGTCAAAGGTTAAGTGTTATAATTGCGATGGCTTTGGACATTTTGCCAAAGAATGTCAACGACCAAAGAGAGATGTCAATATTACCCCTACACGTCAAGATAGAGGTGGTAATCGTCCTTTTAATCCGAATGCAAGTAGAGCTCTCTTGTTGACCGATGATACTACTGGAAATGGCAATGACAAGGCTATCGTAGCTGCTCAACCTGATGGTTCTTATGTTTGGGATCTTCCACAGGATGAGACCAATAATGCTTATTTGGCTGAAATAGTTGATGATATGGCTCAGATAGTAGATTCTGTTGAGGATTTCTTGAACACCACAGTTTACCACAATGATGAGCATTTGTATGAAAATATTCAAAGCTCGAACATGGAATCTTCTGCTCAGGTATATGATACTGATTCTGAGTCTGATGAAGAGGTTGAGGTTGATGATATTAAAGATTCTGGAGAGGTGAATGCTGCTGAGAACAAAGACGATTCTGCTACTGAAAAGGTTGAAAAGACAATTGAAGAGCAGATGAAGGAGTATGAAATTCCAGCAGGCATGAGTGTGGATGACTTTGTCGCTTACATGGCAGACTGCAAAGAAGCAGATCAACAGGTATCTTACTCTCTACATACTATTGTTCATGTTTGCAAAATTGTTAATCGAATGTTTGATGAAATTGAACAAAAGAATGAACAAATTAAGCATTTAGAATCTGTTGTTAATGCTGCTCATGAAGAAAGAGATAAGTTGATTAAAAAAGATTTAACTGTCACTGATAGAGAAAAAATTTTCAAGGATAGGATTAAATCTTTAGAGTCTGACAATAGTGCTATGAAAGACAAAGTTAAACATGCTGTGGCTGTAGAAAGAGTAGGTGGTGAAGCTTATGCATTGTTAGCTAAAAAGTGTGCTACAATTGAGAAAGAACTTGCTGATTCTAGGATAGAAATAGTAGAATTACAAGCTAAGGTTGATTCTGCTAGACATGATGAGCTTTTAATGCATATGAAAAAGTTTGAGGATTCTCCATCTAAGAGTTCTGACATTGCTAAGGTTTTTTACAATAGCATGCCTCCTCCTTTCAACAATAACTATACTCATGTAGAACCTAATATTCCTGAAGTCCTACTTCAACCTAGTGTTGATGATGGTAAATCAAAAGACTCAACTCCTAAGCCAAATTTGACTAAGGAAACAACAGAGTCTAAAGGAGTTTCTTCTCAACCTACCAAGGAAGAGAAATTGAAAGGTGTCATCCTAGATTCGTCCACTTCTTATGGTCAGAAAGACAGTATTACTCACTTTACACTTCGAAAGAGTAGTAGGGTCTACACTAAGTTAGAATTTCCATTATCATCTATTGACCCTAAGAGGATTGATAAAGTCTGGGATGTTGATATTAAGGATATGCAGCGATTAAGTCAGTTGCGTCAAACTCCTTTACCTAAGCAGTCTAGGGATAGCAAATCTGAAGATGAATTAGTTGTTAATGTCGAAGCAACTAAGGTTTTGAAGCATATTTTAATGCCTGCACGAAAGAAGTCCCCAAGTAAGTCTAGGATATCACCGACCAAACGAGACCATGAAGATTCTAGAAAAACAAGTAAGTCAGTGGACATTAGTTAATCTGTAAGTACCAATAATAAGGTAGATACAAAGAAAAAGACTAAGGTCCTCTCTTGCTTTGCTTGTCATGAAAAAGGTCATGTTTACAGTGTATGTCCTAATCGACCTCGGAGATCGGGTTCTCCTTCAAAGGTTTCCACCTCGGAAGGAAAAAGGGGGTTGGGTAATGATAAACAGGTTCATGAGACTAAAGTTCAATCTTTTACAAAACCGTTTACTATACCTCATCGACGTGAATCTCCACCAAAAGGTTCATCCCCTAAGGAACAAAGATTCACTACCCCAGTGGGAGTTCGAGTCGGTCACAAACACCTCCAAGTCGTAATTCATTTTATGACCGAATTCACTCAAGTGTTAGACCTTCTTTTGGCCCTCATTCCCTAAGACCTTCTCCGACGAGAGGTCAGAAGTCTTCTCCAGTGAGAAGACAAGTTGAGAATCAAGTCACACCCACAGCTTCTAGCAATGGATATTGGACTGAACTGATTCTCAAGGATGAGAAGGGACGACCCAAACCTATGAAGGTTTGGGTCCCCAATGAAAACTAATTTTTCTCATTTTATGTGCAGGGAGTTCCTAGGAAACCAATTCATTTGTGGTACCTTGATAGTGGATGCTCCAAGCACATGATAGGGGACAAGAAGCTCTTGTCCAATTATACTGGTATAAATGGGTCGTATGTTAGTTTTGCTGGATCCAAGGGCGGCAACATCACCGGTCAAGGAGATGTCGTCAATGGACAACTTACTCTAGAAAGAGTTAACTATGTGGAACAACTTACTCACAATCTAATGAGTGTCTCACAGATCTGTGATAAGGGTAACAATGTTCATTTCACAGAAAAGGAGGCATACATCTTGAAGTCGGGGTTCGTTATTCCAGAAGAATGGATAATGCTTAAAGCTCCTAGGAAGAGAGACATCTATGGCTTACTTTTAGGTGTTGATAATCCAAAGGAGCCCCTTTGTTTGTTGAGCAAGGCAAATGAGTCTGAATCTCTCCTATGGCATCGTAGAATGGGACATATCAACTTTCGGAAGATGAATGAACTTATTAGTCTTGGGTTAGTTGACGGTGTGCCAGTTAAGAAGTTTGGGATGGAAGATAAGTGTGTACCGTGTTTGAAAGGAAAGCAACATAAGAATCCGCATACATCCAAAGTACTTCATATGGATCTCTTTGGTCCTGTGAACAAAAGAAGCATTGGAGGGATGTCTTACTATTTGGTGATCACTGATGATTAGTCGAGGTACTCATGGGTATTCTTTCTGAAGACCAAGGATGAGACCACAGAATGATTTATGGATTTTCTCAAGCAAGTTGAAAATGGCCATGGAGTCAAAGTTAGGAGAATCAGGAGTGACAATGGTACTGAGTTCAAGAATAATACTATTACTGTATTTTGCTTGACCAAAGGAATTCAACATCAGTACAGTGCACCATATGAGCCACAACAGAATGGCGTGGCTGAAAGGAAGAACAGGACATTGATTGAGACAGCCAGGACGATGCTTGATGATTCAGGGCTTCCTATTACTTTCTGGGGAGAGGCAGTGAATACAGCTTGTCACATTCTGAATCGGGTTTTGACAGTTAAACGGTTTAAGAAAACTAGTTATGAACTGTTGCACAACAAAAAGCCCAATTTGCAGAATGTTGAGCCTTTCGGTGTTCCTTGTACTTTTCTTAAAACTCTTCCTCAAGGGAAATTTGAACCTAAATCTGAGGAGGGTTTCTTTCTGGGTTATGTACCAAGTACACCGATTAGGCGTGTGTACAATCAGAAGACTGGCAAAGTAGATCTTGGTACAAATGTTGTAATTGTCAGTCATAAACCTGCTGTACACATTGGTCCTGCTAATAATTTTGATTATGATGGTGTCTTCACTTCTTTTCGTGGTCCTATTTCTTTTGCAGGTATTCCGACTGTGGAGGATGTTGTTACTCTCCATGATCCTCTGGATGGTGGACCAGTTTCTGGTTCTTCTTCTGTTTCCTCACCAATAGTTGAGCCTACTTCTGAATCTGGAGAATCTAGTGGGACAAAAGTAGCAGATTCTACCTTAGAGCCTGCTCCTATAGTTCCTACTGATCCTTTGCATGTACCTCTACCTGATTCTCCTTTCTATGATACTGATAACACGGAAGGTGAAACTCAGGAGGAGCCTCAAACTCCAGATTATAAAACTCCAGAGCAACATGTGCAGACGAATTTGGGAGATGATCTTTCAGTCGATAAGGTTCCTCAAACTAGGGTCAATAAGGATCATCCAGTCGAGCAAATCATTGGTGATGCTTCTGCCTCTGTTCGCACGAGGAATCAATCTAAGAAACCGTCGTGTATGTTTGCTGAAGTTAAGGATACTGGGGCAATTACTTGGTACTTGTATTATTGATTTATCTCTCAGGTTGAGCCTAAAAATGTTGGTATGGCTCTTAAGGAACCGTCATGGGTTGAGGCGATGCAAGAAGAATTGGCTCAGTTTTGAAAGCTTGAGGTATGGAAGTTAGTTGACTTACATCCAGGTGAATCTCCTTTAACAACGCGTTGGGTTTTTCGTTGTAAACGAGATGACAGAGGTGTAGTCACTCGAAATAAGGCTCGATTGGTGGTTAGAGGATTTGAGCAACAAGAAGGCTTTGATTACGATGAGACATTTGTACCTATAGCTAGACTTGAAGCTATTCAATTATTTCTGGCATATGCTAGTTATAAAGGTATTAAGGTGTATCAGCTTGATGTAAAGAGTGCCTTCTTGTATGGAGACATTAAAGAAGAAGTGTATGTAGAACAACCTGCCAGGTTTGAGGATCCAGACTTTCTTAATAGAGTATATCGTCTCGATAAGGCTTTATATGGTTTACATCAGGCTCCTCGATCATGGTATGAAAAATTGTCAACACATTTGAAGGAAAGTGGTTTTACCAGAGGTTCTATAGACAGCACGTTGTTTATTAAATGGAAAGGGAAGGACTACTTGCTTGTACAGGTTTACGTCGATGACATCATTTTTGGTTCATCTGATGACAAAATGTGCAAGGAATTTGAACACAACATAAAGGCTAAGTTTGAGATGAGTGCTATGGGGGAATTAACCTTCTTCCTTGGACTACAGGTGGATCAACTGAAGGATAGCTTCTTTATACATCAGACCAAGTATGTCAAAGATCTTCTTACTAGGTTTCGAATGACTGATGCTAAGGATGCTGTTACTCCCATTAAGACTAATCATGGGTTGTGTCCTGATAAGCCTAATGATCCATACGTCGATGCCACTCAATATCGGGCTATCATTGGATCCTTGATGTATCTGACAGCCTCATACGGGTTTCCTTTGCTGTTTCTATGTGTGCTAGATATCAGGCTAATCCGAAAGAGTCACACTTGAAAGCTGCGAAAAGGATTCTTCGTTATGTGAAAGCCAAGCCTCGTCTAGGTCTTTGGTATCCCATGTATGGTTCCTTTGACTTCGTAGCTTATACTGATTCGGATTATGGTGGTGACAACTCGGATAGGAAATCAACGTCAGGTGGATGTCAGCTTTTAGGGGGGAGAATTATATCGTGGCAGTGCAAAAAGCAGACATCTGTTGCACAGTCTTCCTGTGAAGCAGAGTACATTGCTGCTGGATATTGCTATTCTCAGGTGCTTTGGATACAGCAACAATTGCGCGATTACGGTATGAATATCTCAAATACTCCTATTTGTATTGATAATAAGTCTGCCATAGATATTACCAAGAATCCGAAAAACTTTAAAGTCACCAAGCACATAGATATAAAGTATCATTTCATACGTGACTGTTTTGAGAAAAAGCTTATTCATTTAGAAAAGATTATTACTGATGATAATCTTGCTGATCTATACACTAAAGCTTTTGATGGACCTCGTCTTGAGTTGTTATTTCAACTCAATGGTATGAAGAATGCCGAGTAGTTTCTCTCAAAGAACTTAAATTTATTTTTTGTGTCTTTGTAGTGTAAGTCGTACATAGATAGAGTCATAAAAAAATACAAAAAGAGTTGTCTTAGTATAAGTTGTATATATATCTAGTGTCAGAAAAATACAAAAACATTGAAAACTCAAAAATTCCAAAAAGAAATATGAATAAAGTAAGGTTACTGCGCTAAATGAGGAGAAGTGACGATACTTTAACTTTTAAGCCTGCTTAATCGTAATATAACTGCTTAATTCAGTGATTACAATTTGGGATACATCGGTAGGCACAAAGTACCAAGGTTTCCTTCAATCTGAACTTAAATTATACAATGTTCTTGTGGGAAACATATTCAGATATATGGCTGAGAATGCTTGCTTTTCAGTAATGAATTGATCTAGCATTACTATAAGATTTGTTCAATGTATAGGCAAGAACCTCTACCAATCATGAGCATGAAAGTAAATGTGATATTGTTATGCAAATCAAATGAATGAAAATTAAGGGGCTGATGTGGTCTTTGAGATTCGGACAAGTATGTCCTCGGGGTGTCTTTGTATACCTAGCCTACCTAAAGCTTCCAACTTGGGATAGGTTGTCAGAAAGTTCGCTACATGGATCTCATAGAAAATCACGGGTTCCTTATAAATCGTGAAATGCAGAAGCAAATAAGTGAAATCACAAAGTAATTAAATTCAGTTATCTATAAAGTGTCTCATGAATTGGTAAGGATGTTTTTGAATACATTGAATATTTGTTATCTTAGTGCTTGTATCGATTACGGAAGTACATCTGAATGTGGGTTACATAAGTTCGCAAACTATTCAATGGCATATTAGGCTACTCGGGTTACATGGTGACTGTCCTTGGCCAGGGTATGTCGAAAGTGTCATAACACAAAGGAAACTGGACGTACCGAGTGTTTAAGAGGACAAACATACCGGTAATCGTTGTTGGGTCACGGTTCAGAACTTATAATAAGAGAATTATTTCTCACCCGCAGGCTTATGTAACATGCTAACCTGATCTAATCAGCAGTAATCATGCATAATGTGAATAATGTATAAAGTCAAGTTAATTATAATCTAGATTAGTTTATTATTCTGCAATTTTTATTCTGTGTTATTTTTCTTTTTATTGAGTCAACATAGTATTTTTATAAGTTCTTATTGCACGAGAGACCCTATTCAAATTCTGAGTATATGGTTTGCTGAATTCCTTCATGTGAATTTTTAATGAGGTTGTGTGGTTTGTTTACAAAGAAGATTTTCTAATATGGACATTAATTTGTTTAAATTTAGAAAATGATCTTTCAAGTGTTATGTGAAATGTCAAAGTTCTTTGAAATCTCACAATTTTGAATTATAACAAGTTAAGAATTTGATTAATAACTTGGTGACATTTTAGGGTTTGACAAGAATTTGATTGAGTGTGATTGTAACTTGAATTTTCTGCATTATACTGTTTTGTTCTCAATGCGTTGATGAGTTCTGTGGTAAGTGTGCAGTGTTCTGGTTAAGAAGATAAAGTTGGAGTGCTGATTTCTGTTTATACATTGTTATTCACACGGATGATATCATGACGATAAGATCCTTGGTGTGTAGTGATAATGTTGGTGATGCAGGTTTGAGCATGTGAAGGATGAATACATGAACTTGTTTTTGGAATAGTTATTTATTTTATGATTCATGTATTTAATGAAAATAATCAAATTTGATATTTGTTCTCTTTGAATTTCATGCTGTGATTTATGACATCCTTTTGGAAACTTTACTAAGTTTTTCAGTGACTTTTGTTGGATAGTTCAGTGTTTATTAAGTTTTGTAGACGACATCTAGTATGGGACTTAAGTGTTTCAAGATGGTTTGCCGTCACGCATATCCATGATCAAAGGAAGTTCTCGGTGTCATACTCGTCATTCGTAAATGAGGTTCATATATAAATTGATTATTTTCAGGTTTGTTGATGGTTAGTGTTTAAACCATGGGTTTTCATTCAAGATTATAATGTTTGGTTATATACTTACATTATGATTATGAATTTGGGTGATTAGCACGTTTTAGTACAAGGCATGAACAGGTTGCTTTCTAACTAGTTTTTGCTATGTACAGATTGCGATGAAGGGTCGTGTTTTGGAAGATCGCTTTGGTGAAAATCTGGAAAATTTTTCAGAAACTTAGCTGAAATCTGGAATATTTTCTGACTTTGAATTGTTCTTACGAAGATAACTGTTATCTTCATTTTGATAGTTCGAAATTATTCTGTCCAAACGAAGGCTATCTTCGTTTGGCTAACTTCGTTTGTGGAGTTTAGCCCGACCCATAGTTAGCCCATTTTTATTTCACTATATAAAGGGGTTTTTCTTCGTTTCTTTTTCACAAAACGAAAATTACTTTTATTTTCAAGCAAAACCCTAAAACCCAAACTCTTTTCTTTTCTCTCTATCTAATTCGTTTTCTTGCTTTGTTTTGCAAACCGTGATCTAAGTAAGTGTTTGATCTTATTTTCGTCCACGAAAACGATCTAGGTTTTCTATATATCTTCGATTTGGTTCGTTTTGATTATATATATATATATTCTTGAAATCATTAACTGGTTTATCCAAACGAAGTTAGACTTGTGCAAACGAACTTAGACTTTAGTTCTTAAGGAACGAACTTAGCAAGGCTTAACAAACTTCGTTTCTTAGCAATGCTAACAAACTTAGTTCTGTCCAAACGAACTTAGACTTCGTTTATAAGTTACGAACTTAGCAGATAAGTTATAACTTACGAACTTGCATGTCCAGTTTAGATCTTACGAATTTAAACTTCGTTAGGTGAAAATTTAAGTTTAGTTCTTACGAATTTAAGATTTATCTTCGTTTCGTTATTGCTTACGAATTTAGATTCTATCTTCGTTTCTGTATAGTTAACGAATTTAGTGCCTATTTTCGTTCAGTTTGAATAATTTTGTGCAGTTTTACTTTGCGAAATTATTGATTAGGTTTTTCAATTCTGCAATTCATTTATCGTGATTATTTATTTTGTTTCGATATTGTGATTGGTTTTGCAGAAAAGGCTCTCGCTCCTCGTCAGTTTGTGAAGAAACATAATCTTGCACTGAATCTTGATCTAGATCAGCATAATTGCGAACATTTTCATGAAATGTTTAACTACATTGCTCGCTCGCGATTATTTTTTGCTTCTTGTGATTCGCCTAGACTTGTTAGGCAGTATATCGATTCTTTTTGGTCCACTGCTCATGAAGTCATGGTTGAAGGACAGAGTTTTGTACGTGCTACTGTTGAAGGCATCACCTTTGATTTCAATGTTGAATCGCTTCGTACTATTTTGCATCTAGGAGCAGAACCGGAAGTAGAAGAAGAGGAAGACGTAGAGATGACTTATGAGTTTGAACTTCTTCTTCGCTGTTTTCAGAGAATGTGATTTGTTGGCCAGGTCAAACTTCCTTTTGACAAAAGTGGTTTTCAAGGAAGATGGAGATATCTGGCGTATGCATTGCTCGTCTGTTTGAGCAATCGCAAGGCTGGTTTTGATCAACTATCTGCTCAGATTGCGTCGCAGATTGTTGCATTGGTATATAATCGACCTTATCCTTTCTCACGATACTTTTATCAAGAGTTTATTGATCAGCTTAATGCTAGGGGGAGGAAGAGATTTCTTTTGTATCCTCGCTTTGTTATGGCCATAGTTAGACACTTTTGTCTTGACTTAGTGTATGACCAAGGTCCTCGCTACGTTCTTCATGCTTGGCCTTCGCGTCTTTTTGCTGATCTTGAAGCCAATACAAGTAATGTGGCTGGTCTTCATGATCCACCACTTTTTGGTCACCTGATTAATCCAAACTATCGATCTCGTCTTGAGAATGATATGTTTGTGGATGATGTTGATGAAGATTCTGATTCTGGTGATTCTGAAAGTTCTGTTGATGGTTCTGATGATGATTCAAGTGATGCGTCTGATGGTTCGGATGATGGAAATTATGGAGGTGATGTTGATAGTTCCGACGGTTTCGCTGCTATAAATGAGACAGACACAGATGATTCTGCTGTTGCTGAACGTCGAACTAAGATGATTCATGATATTTTGGCTGCTTCTTAAAGCGATCATTCGCATCAGTCGTTTGATCAAGAGGGTGTTGCGTTCCATAAAGAGCGTAGAAGTAAGGCTTGTCATGTTGTTCCCGCTGTTTCAGATTCAGCTAACTCCATTCCTGATGCTGCTGAGATTGATCCTGATGTTGCGGCTCAACATGATTCTGAATTGCGTGAGATTTTTGAAGATATGGAAGATCCGGTGAACAGAGCCAGTTCGGTTAGTCCGGTGAAATGGCAAGGGGGTGTTGAACTTCAATATACCAGAATTAAGCGTCGACGTGTTGTTGAAGCTTCTTCTGTAGCAATGCCTGATCCTCCAATACCAACTGTTGCTGTTGTTCCTGTTGTTTCACAAGCACCAGTCTTACGTCCTCTGGTGGCTCCTTCCTTATCTTACCGACTTTCTTCCGATTCTTCGCTTGGTCGTCGTGTTGATCTTCTGGAGACTAGAGTTCGTACTTTGGAGTCTGATCTCACTGATACTCGAGTCGCCTTGACATTTTTGATCAACTGGGTCAAGAATCAAGGGGGAGACGTTCCTGAAGAGGTTTGTAGATTGTTAGCGGTTCAACCAAGACGTCAGAATGACGATGATGATGTTGATAATGCTGGTGATAGGAATGATTCTCGCCCAGTTGAAGATAAAGGAAAGGGTGCAGAGACTGAGGGGGAGACAGGAGGTGATACTTCTCATGCTGGTCCTTCTACTGTTGGTGCTGGTCCTTCTGGTGCTCCTCGTGATTCAGGTTTCTGATGTTTCTGATTTTAATTATGATAAAGATTTTTAGATAGAATGTATATTCGATTGTATGTAATAAGTTATGACATTTTGTGTAATGTAAATGTAATCTATCTTATTTCAATACAATTACATTTCATCTTTATTATAATTATCATGATTATTCTTTCTATTCTAGTGTTCATTTTGTGTAAATTTTAATAGATGATCCAGATAATACAGATTTATTCTTTGATGGCGATGAGCTTGAGGAAGGTGAATTTGTTCCTGAACCAAATCTAAACATATTCAAGAAGCCTTATGGGTTTGATGAAGTATGGGACTCAATTCCTGAAGATCCATCGATTGAAGAGAATAGATTGTTGGATCAGAAGAGATCAGATGTTCGAGAAAGAATGCTTCAAGTTCCATTCAGTAGCCAAACTCAAGTTTTACATTTTGTTGTGTATGCTAAGAATGGTGATGCATTGATTCCGTCTGATTATGAGATTAATGTGACAAGACCATTCAATCCAAATGATTTTCCAGTTCCTCTCAGAGATGATGATTCATTACATATGGTTGATCGACATGTTCCCGAGAAAAGAGTTAATGAATGGATAGTACATAGGGAAACGTGGAAACCAAATCTGTAATGGACTCATATCTCAGACAAAGATGCTGCAAAGTACAAGATAATCATCTGGAGTTGGTTTTATGATGATGAACTGAAGCTGTTTGTTCTTAAAAGACCAGAAGGTTGTCAGTATTTAGCGTGGTGTGAGAGACATTTCAGGAGTTTGTGTGAAGAAGATTTACATGAGCTTGGAAATAACTGGATTATCAATCCAAGTGATGATGGCTTAGCTGATGTTGTTGGTAATAATCTCCGAAATGATATCTGGTTGAGAAAGAACATGAAAGATTCAGATAAACCACAGTTTAAGATTGAGCCAAGATCGAAGAAAAGAGTGGTCAAGCCAGATAAAACAGTTGAGTATGTTCAACATGATGTTAAGTGTATGATCAAAGTCCCTGCCAAGAAATGGGCACAAGATGTCTTGGACAAGATGGATAATTGGGAAATTGATCGAAATTCTGGTGAAGCAAAGATGTATGCAGACTCAAAGAAGAAGATTTTGTTGAGAAGAGTATATGATCCGATGCAGTTGATGAACTTCTCAAGAAATGATCTCAGGAATTTATACGATACAGAGTGTTCGTTCTAGCCATTTTGGAAGCATGAAGAAAGTCGATATCGTAAGATACTTCAACTTTGTTTAAATGAAGATATCCATGCAAATAGCAAAAGATTGTTGTTCGATGCATGATCAAATTTTGAAGACTGAAGAAATCGAAGGTGCTGCTATCAAGGGGGAGTTTGTTGATGCACGTTGATGTGACAACAACAACTTAGATTTTATATGTCGTTTAGATTTAGACATTATGTTATTTTATGTCGTATCTATATATGTAATTGATAGATTATGGACTTTATGTTTTGGTAATGATCGATTACATGTTTTGGTGTTATATATATGTTATGTATGATGTTTGTTGTGTGTTATACAAGTACAAACATAATATGTGTTAGGATTCCTTGTTGATGAAACACTAAGGAATATAACTAAGTCTTACATCTAATGAAGATAAAGCATATCCTCGTTAGAGGCAAACGAAGATAAACTTCGTTTGGTACAAACGAAGATTAACTTCGTTACATGGGCTGGGCAGCTAAGTTCGTAAGAACAAAGCCCAGCAAGCCCAGTTCGATCTGAAACATATATATACGAATGAATACCCTAAAATGAAAAACACATTCGACATACACGTACTCCAGAACACTAAGTTCGTTCTATAGCTTATAGAAACGAATATAGCATCATACGGCTGATTATTTACTTGATAATTAGCGATATAGACGTTAACTAATCAAACTAGTTATCTCGTGAGGATTCCGCACTCACGACATAACAATAGACGATCTCGAGAGCGATCTGTAGCTATCGAGGGACTCACAGCAGTCGACGACAAGGTCAAGGAAGCAGCAGTCAGCCTGTAATTTATTTAATTGAGCTTTACTATGTGTTTAAGTGTGTTAATGGAGGTTATGTGTGTGTTAGGTTGTGTAAGTGCCGAGAGAGAGAGAGAGAGAGAGAGAGAGAGAGAGTGGAAAGATTGGATAGCATGAAATGTGATCAAGTTACAATTCAAAGCTATGGAGGGGGATTTGTGTATCCTATACAATTTACACTAGACCCCCTTCCATACTTAAGAGGATTACAAATAAGTACAAAACATTATAAACATATAAATCAACTACTAGAAATTATATTTCTAACAATCTCCCCCTTAGTAGGGATTTGTCAAAAATGTATCCCAGATTCAAAAGTCTTTAAGCTCGATTCCTTGGTCTTTTCTCATGTGGATGCCAGAACCAGTTTTCACCTTCAGGTTTATCATCGGGAACCACCATGTTTGCTTCATAGTTTCTAGGAGGAATGTTGTGTGTTCCCAAAACATTACTAGGTTCATACTTGATCCAACATCCTCCTCTTCTCCTCTCGATGTACTTGGATTTCTTAACATTCTCCGCTTCCCTTAACATTCTAATACTCTCTCTGAAACCCAGCCTTTTATCAATCTTGCTGATTACTTCGAGTAGAGCCTTCTTCTGAGCTGACTTCTTTTTAAGAAATTTACATTAACATAATTTTTGTTTATTGAAATTAACAGCTCTGTGTTCTTTTCCTTAAACCTATATCAGTGAATTAAACAAACTTTCTTTTAGCTTTTGATCCTTTCTCTATCGCTTAACTACCTTACTCATTTATTTGTTGTTCCATACAGAATGTAGTTGAGTCTTCTTGGAAACTAGATTCTATTCTGACTCTGTCTCTCATGCAATATGAACTTTTATTTTTACAACAACAACAAACAAAAATTGCACACATATTACGAGACACATAACACGCACACACACACGAACATAAACGATAACATAGTTACAAGAGCTAAAGTACTACATTGATTAGATCAGCTTAGCATGTTACATAAGCCCACATGAGAGATAATTCTCTTACTATTAGTTATGAACAGTGATCAAAGACGATTACCAATATATTTGTCCTCTTAAACACTCGGTACTTCCAGTTTCCTTTTGGTTTGTAACACTTTCGACATACCCTGGCCATGGACATTCACGATGTAACCCGAGTAGCCTAATATGCCACTTAATCAAGTTTGCGAACTTAAGTGGCCCACATTCAGATATATACTCTCACAATCGACACAAGCACTAAGATTAAGACATTTGGTACTAAAGGGAGACGGTCTTTAAGAATCAAGTCAGCGGTGACAGGTCGGTGATTCCTCACATGCAGAGCGACATAACTTGACTCACGTACAGAAATATACCCAACGTTGCACAGTGCTAAGTACTTGCATATTTGTGACATAACTTTAAAGCACTTATGAAAACCTGTGACTTTCTATGAGACCCATGTAGCGAGCTTTCTGACATCCTATCCAAAGTTGGGAGCTTTAGGTAGGCTAGGTATACAAAGACACCCCAAGGACTTACGTTTTCGAATCTCAAAGGCCACATTAGCTCCATAATTTTCAAAAGATTAGCTATCTATTTGCATATCTTGTCACAAATATACATCCGAGAAAGCAATACATACACATGTATGTACCCGAGACCTTCTATATAACAACCAAATATACAAAATTACAATGCAAGATCTTTCGCAAGATTTAAGGACCATACTCTAAATACAGAGCAGGCATTCTCAGCCATAAATTTGAATATGTTTCCCATAAGAACATTGTATACATTTAAGTTCAGATTATAAGAAAACCTTGGTACTTTGTACCTATTGATACATCATATAATGAAGTCACTGAACAAAGCAGTTTTAAAGTACAATTAAGTAGGCTTAAGAGCTAAAGTATCGTCACGTCTAATCGTCTTCACACAGTGACCTTACTCTTTTTATTTTTTTCTTTTTCTTTTCTCATTTTTCTCATTTTTATTTTGTTTTTGTGCTCTAAATGACACACAATACGACACGACACATTTTACAAAGTTCCTGTTGAGAGACACTATCACTATAGATTTCTCATTACAATCAATTGGACTAGCAACTCGAAACGAGTTCGATCGAAAGCCTTAGTGAACAAATCAGCCAAATTAAAGTCACCTTCTAATAGAATAAATATTTTAATCATATGACTTTAATTTCCCTTTAGCACAAAATTCTAATTAGATGAACCTTTATGTCTATTGTGCTTAACATGAATAGATATGGTGGATAAAGTGTCCTTTTATATGAGAGTATAAGGGAATTTCTAACCGTAATTTTCTGAGCCTATGAACAAGCATTCACTTGCTGTAATGTACTCCAAAATCTCTCCTAAGATCGACATCCACTTATGTCTCTTTCCTCAACAACACCAGTTTCTTCATTCCTGTGATTAGAGCATACTATAGAATAAAACATATTATAGATGAACAGACATAAAACATATCTAATAACATAGAATAAAACATACTATAGATCATCATCTAGAAATGATCTTCTATAGTAAACAGTCTATCACAAACTTTAGAAAACATAACAAATAATAAGACTAATTAGAGCATGTTTTCTTGAAGCAATAATCATTAGTTTCACGGAGTTTTCTCTTTCGTCCATCTAACCGATCTTCAAAGTCCTTCACAGTTTGTTCATGAGATCTGCATATCTCTTCTTGTTCAGCAGTTAACAAAAGAGGCACAACTCTAGGATGAACACGATTGTGATCCTCTTTGCTAAATTCAACACTCCACACTTTGTCAATCAAAACCCGAGGAAAATAGTCTTTTGAATATTCTCTCTCGGTAAAAACCAGATCACCACCCTTTAGTGTATAATGCGTAAGATAGACTTTTTCCTTATCTAAGTCATTCTCTGACATTCGTACACCTGGTAAAGAGTCTTGATCCTGTTTTTCAACAAAATTAACATGGTCAATTAAAATACTTCCTTTTACAACTCTTCTAACCCCGGAAATTATTCTGCCTTTGGAATCTACACAACAGACATATGATCCTTTGACATTAGTAAACTCTGTCACTAGACTCTTGTCTTCCATAATGTGCCTGGAGCTTCTGCTAATGACAAACCATAAACCTGCGGTCTTCCTTAGCAGCTCCTTCACATTCACAAACATATTAGTTTCTCAAGGGACCTCTAGCCTTGTTGCCTTTGGGTCTATCATTTTCTTCATCAGAAACCATATCGGCAGGGAACCATGCCTTCACGGTCTTAGGTTTATCATTGTCTTCCAAGACAAGGTCAATCCAATATCCTTCTTGTGGCATGCTTGTTGTATGTAAGAAACTAGACAGTGATCCACTAGGATTTGTTAAAGTCTTAGGACCTCCTGGCATGGTCTCAGGAGAACTTGTATTCAGTCTATCTAACTAGTCCAGTTTCTCAAGAGCTTCTTTTCGACTATAGATATACTCAAAAGATCTCGTATATTTTTTCTGATTAGAGACCTTTTCCTCTACAAACCGAATCTTATCTATTATAGACTTAGGTAAGACACTTGTTCCTGCTACATCCAGTTCTGAGAAAATATTGTCACTACCGAAAAGTGTAAAATAGATAACTTGGACATAACCCTTTTTGAGGTGAGTATTAAAGTCATTTTCTTTATCAACGTAATTGGAACTAATAGCATCATTTAAGCAGACCTTTGTGAAGTCAATTTCCCCTTTAAGCGCTGTATTTTCACCTAACACATCTATGTTATGCTTACATATGGATATGAGAGTGCTTCAAGATTAGCTACAAAGTTCACTAGTTCTTCTGTGCTCAGATTATCAGGTATCTCAATCTTTACACCTTTGTCTTTATTCTGCAATTGTGAACTGGATTTAGCTTCTGTGGAAACCCCTATGACCTTGGCTTCGGCTTCAGTAGAAGCTCCTCTAACTTCAACTCTTACTGGTTGTGACGGTTCCGGTTCCTCTTCTACCTTCTGATGAAAACTATATTGACCATTTGTGCTGGCATACAATGTATAGTCAAATGAATTATCAACAAGATCGTTCATCCCTCCATCAGAGTCTTGAATTTCTGCCATGAATGCATGATTCTGATCATCGGTACTAGTCGAACCCCAATTATATGTACCATCAGACTAAACCAACAATGCTCTTGAGTTGTCAACCTCTCCTGAGCTGCGATTCCCAGTATTAGCATATGGACGCCCTGAATTCTAACCAGCAATAGAACCACCTTGATTGAAGTTCTGACGACCTGTAGCTGAATGGTAGTCCCGTCTTGGCCTCTGACACTCATGTGCAAAATGTTCAAAGCCATCACAGTTGAAACACTTCACCTTGGTTTTATCAAACCCTACCTTGTCGTCAATGACCTTCTTTCCAGTTCTATCAGTGAAAAGCTCAACTCTCAATGTTAACATAGCCAATTGCCAGTTCAGGTCCAGTTCTTCCAGATCATCTGGATCAACTTGCTTGTAATCCTCCCTAACCAGTTCAGGATCAGTCAGTTTTCCTCCAATTAGCTTTTCATCAGCCGACACAAAAGAAGTAAGCATGCCCAGATGTCTCTCTGCAGATCTTATGCTCATCGGCATACCTGTTAAACCCGAGCTTAGAGAACTATTATTCTGATTACCATTATGTACAACAATCGCTGATTCCGGAGAGCTTACATACAACAAGTTGTTGTCAGAATCCATCGTCCTCTTCATTTTCTGATCATCTCCACTTTAGAAGTCAGTAATCCCTCCACTTGAAGATCTTGAGGAAGGAATGCTTGTCTTGCTATGATAGAGTTCAGGATGCTGAACAAAATCACTGTTGCCTTCTTCCTTCGATTTTCTTTTCATATCTTGGCTTCTCAGCTTTCGAATAATCTGTTCCAGAGTCCATTTACTGAATTCGGAATTTTATTGGATAGAAGTGATTAATCCTTCCCATTTGATAGGAAGTGCCTCCAACAACTTCTCGATCACGTCTTCTGGATCCGGATTATACCCAAAGTAGGCAAACTCAACCAGCAGATGACTGTAATGAACCAGTGTCTCATCAAGAGTTTCATCTTTGAAGCTAGTGGATACATAATACTGCTCATTCAACAAATCTTTCCTGCTCTTCTTGAGATCGTCGTCACCTTCACAATGTTCTTTGAGTGCATCCCATAAGCCTTTTGTTGTATCATACTTTTCAAATAGACGCAGAACTTCCCCTTGGAGAGCCATTCGAAGCGAACGCAATGCCTTGCTCATATGAAGCAAGCCTAGCACTGCTCGAACCTCGAGTGTCACCTGGTACTGTAGGAGGGGTATAACCATTTGTAATACATATCCACATCTTGACATCCATCAGCCTGCAGTATGACTTGAATCTGCCCTTCCCATTGAAGTATCTATCACGGCTTATCAACTTTGGTGGTGAGTTGTCCTTTCCGGTTTCATGGTACATCAGAATCATTCGATTCAGCAATGCCTAATAGTTTGTGGGTAACTGTGACATCATTCTCTTCGAGCTAGCAAAGTTCACGAACTGTCTAAAATAAATGAGGTCGTAAAGTTCATGAAGTCCAAGAATACGAGGTCGCAATTAGAACTCGAGGTCGTAATTGAACTGGAGAGGTTGTAATTAGCTACCGAAGTTGAAATACAAGTTGGATGAGGTAATACGAGCCCGCGAGGTCGTAAACAATGCTGGTTCGATGATTCTCTTGAATTCAAAACCCTAAAGGCCAGAAACACACAAACGACGGTTGCAAACACCAAGATATACCATGAACAAGATTTCCGGTCATAAACTCGTGAAAGAATCACGTCTAAACGACCCTAAATCGATGTTGTATATCACCAACAAACTATAACCTTCCGGTATTAAACCAAGAGGCTCTGATACCACTTGTAAGTCCCCTTGAAGCGGATCGTTAATAGTTTGATCACGTTATCCAGAGGTGCGGAATCCCTCTCTATAATGTGGTGATTCACAACGAAAGCCCCTAGATCATCTGCTGCCTCACAGATCTTCTTCGGGCTAGCGGAACAACCTTTGACCTATTAACCTGCACAAATATGCTTCATAATTCGACAAATGTTCAACCCTAAACTTTGTTAGGGTTCTGGTATATATAGGAAAACTCGACATGGGCTTCAGCAAGTCGAGCTCGTATTTCAAACCCAGCCCGACACCTTTACGAGATCATAATTGTGACTTTGCCTCGTATTTGACCATGCAAATACTAGGTCGTATTTCCTATATGTTGCCTCGTAATTGACCCTATATTAACGGGCATTCTCAGTGACCCCGGTGTTGTTAGTGGTGTTGCCCAACAACAAGTCCCGGACAATGATTTATCACAGTCTAGGATACAAACTGATTCTGGTTGTAGTGCCACTGAATCTGAAACTGCTGGTGAGGGTCTAACCCGAGGAACTGCAGGAAATCCTAAAACAGCTTCGGTTGATTTAGGTCACACCATAAGTGTGCCAACTACCTCCGAGTTGGTTTTACCATCTGTTCAAACACCAACACCAATTCAAACAACACAAACACCCCAACAAACTTCATCAACTTCTCACCAACAAGAAAAAGATAACACTTGTAACCATTTATTACAAATCTTGATGTCTGAAGGGGATATGATTAATATGATTGACAGGGGAGTGTTGAATGCTTTGGAGTTGAGGGATAGAGAACTTGAGCATGAGCGTCAAGTCAAAGCTTTAAAAGAGCAAGTGCAAAGTCAGAAGAATGAATATGATGCTAAACTTGCGGCTTTTGAGCTACGATTAATTGCTTTGGAGTCTTGCGGACCGGCCTCGGTTTCTACAAGACGGGATGATCCTGATTCTGATGATCACCCCGAGGGGGAGAACCAAGGAGATGGTCAATCTAATGTTAACATTTTGGTAAGAGTTGAAGGAAATGTGACTGATAGTGGTGATGTAGAAATGGGAGAAAGGAGTGAAGGTGGAAATCAATGAGCGATTGAAGATCAAGCTGATATTGATAGATTAGCTGAATGTAGAGCTAAGTCGGATGAAATGTGGATAGAGCTTGGTTTAAATGTGAATGAAGTTGAGGATGTTGAAAGATTAGCTGAGGTTAAGAGCAGAATTGAAGAAGTTTTTTGTGAAGAAGAAGAGGTGATTGATGAGGATGTTGTGGACGAGGCTATCATTGAATTTGCTGAAGGAGAGGCTTATGTAGAGGCTATCAAAGACAATATTGTTTTAGATGAGCCTGAATTTGTAGATACTCAAGAACAAGAACATGTAGAAACTACTGATGAACCAGTGTTAGAAGAATTTGCAGATCTTGATTACTTTAAGACAAGTTGAAGAATACAGAGCTCTCCTTAAACTTACAGATAGTTACAATCCAAATATTCTTGAAGATCAAAGGAAGTTCAGGATCTTAGTGCTTGTCAGAATGATTTTGATAAGGAAAACACATATATCTGTTCCTTGCTTTCATGTGAAAAGAGAGAATAATGTGATATACAGATTCAGTGAAGCTCATTTCAAACTCTTGCCTGTAGATGACATAATCTTTCTCTACAACCATTACATCAATGATGTTCAAAGATATTGTGAGGATCTTATTGCTTTTGATGTAGTGAAGAGATATATGTCAAGTGTTATTCAACATGCATCATTAGAAGATTTTCATATTGGTTTTGAGTTGGTTAAAAGGAAGATTAATGTTCCCTATCCTGATCAAAGTCTTTATTGAAGGGCTCAGCATTGGTCATGTTCTTGAAAAACCAACACTTGGAGTGAATATTCTTAACAGTAGAAAGAAGAAAATTTTCATCGAAATGTGTGACCTTGCTTCTTACTTTGATGGAACTTTGGAATTCTGTAAGAATGTGATGTTATGGTTAAAAGAAAATGAAGAATCTGAACAGAAGAAAGCACTACTTGATCGAGTAATCGACAAGATTGATAAAAGACTGAGTTTCAGAGAGAGCATCAGGATGTTAAGAGAAGCAAAGAATGTTAAGAAGTTCAAGTATGTTGTTCGTCGAAAAGGAGGATGTTGGATCAAGTATGAGCCTAGCAATGTTTTAGGACCACATAATATACCTCCAAAAGATTATGAAACAAACATGGTGGTTCCTGATGATAGACCGGAAGGTGACAACTAGTTCTGGCATCCAAATAGGAATAGACCAAATACTCGAGCTTGAAGATTTTTTATTATAGGATATCTTTTCTAACACCCCAACTAAGGCAAAACAATGAGATGTACAGAAAGTCGAGCATTCAAAACAAAGGATTATAGATAACATTCACCATATCTTTATTTGATAAAAGAATTTTACAAATGTACGAGCATGTGAACCAATCCCCAAGTACAATACGTTTACCGCACTTGGATATTAAGTCCACGAAACAAATAACAAGCACATGAAATAGTATACTACAATGATCAAGGCAGATTCCATTGCCCATCACAAGGTTTGATCCTTGACTCCAAAGTGCGAAGAAAACAATCATGATGCATATAAATCCTCAAAGTTTATGCTAATTCCTGAAAAGCATGTAGAAAAAGTGTCAACTACGAAAACGTAGTTGGTGAGTGCATAGATTTTTATATAAATCCTTGTACATTTCCATTTTAATACTTAGAAAACATACTATTGTTACATTTCGAAATACCCAAACCATATGACCGACAAAATTCTCATCTCCAAATATCAAGTTTTCCAAATACCATAATGTCTTTTCAAGACTTCGAAAAATCCATGGTAACTTATAAAGTTCTCATTTGTCAAAATCATCATGAGAGAAAAGTATATAAATCGATTAATCGTGTATCATACCAAAATCATTCGGTTATCAATTTTTCAATATTGCCAATTTCAACAACTTTCAAGATTTCCATATAGGGTCCAATGCCCAAACCGCATGTTCAAACCATAATATCCATCCATAATAATATCAGTTTCATTTAGCCACAAGGGCATAATTTACATAATTTTGATGAGTAAATGCTTGAGCCACTACTACTACCTTTTCATGTCCAAACAATATATTATTTCATTTCATTTCATTTCATAGCACAAGCTGTCAATCAAGTGCTTTAATTACAATTGGGGTCATGCCATGGAGACGACCGTTTAAATTTTGAAGTAGATAGAGCACCGCTCTGGTCGGACTGGAAGTGAAGGTCATCACGAAGGCAACCAACATTCCACCATTACGCTTTGGGTGAGTGAACGACTCCTAGTTGTGCAACCCTCTAACTACAGGCCTCCCCTTTCGGAGTAAATAGTAGTGTACCGAAATATAACAGTTTGACAGAACTCAAGCTCATCATATATCATTTATCACATTGAACATACATCAGAATTCCATTTCATAATCATAATATCAAGAATCATTTCATATATATATATATATAGAAAGCAATTTCATTTATATATCATGCTTTTCACCCCGATAGTTAAACACATAAAATAGTTTGAAAGGGGGCTATGACTCACCTTGATATGCCACACATTATATTCATATATCCAAAATGGGTACTTCCCATCTATAGTGTCCTTGATCATATATTCCTTATGCTCCTCATTCGTATATCTAAGCCAAGCCTATCCCTACGAGAGGACTAATATATATATATAAGTTCCTACCTTAAGCCATCACTTAGAAATGCCACTTTCATTATGTTGCTATAAATTGTGGAATCCAAGTATATTGCTTATATTCGCATCTTTTTGGTTGTAGAGATTGATGGTGTAAAAGGTTACTTTTATTACATGCGTAGTTATAAGTTGTTAGATTTTCGGTAACTTGGCTTCATTTGTGATTTCACTTGGCATCTTAGGTTATCTTATAGAAATTCCATATTAGGTTATATCATCCTTATTCATCATTTGATGTGTCACCGATTTTAGCACGGATTTGCATTTATGATATCAATATATAGTTTAGTCAACATAATTATTTATGTCTATCTCACTTAATTATATATGTTTTATTTTGATTACACTTGTCTTTGAATCGTATATTTCTCGATTTGTCTTACGATTACTTGGTTCATGAAATTCGTTTAAGTATTATGGGCCATTATCATTTGGGCCTAAAGTGTCATGGGTTTTTAAATGTTTTGGGCTTACATTAGTTGTTGGGCTTTACCTTATTTGGGTTATATGCTTAATGGGTTATATTGGTTATTGGGCTATATACCTTATTGGGCTAGGTGGGTCTACTAATTTATGGTTTTATGGGTTGATTATTTGGGCCGGGTTAGCCCATTATGGTTCTTAGTTCATTACATAGTGTATTACACAAACTATTAGATCACTTCAAAATTTTCTGTTTTAATTCACATTTTTATGAAATGTTGGCTACTATTTTGGGGTCAAGCCGAATTATTTGGACCTTCATGATTTTTACACAGTGTCTTCTATGTATCTAGTATTTTTTTTAATTTTTGGTGAATATTTAGATAATGTTTGGTGTCCTTAAAAATTATTCAAACACAAACTATCCCGAATGGGCACTGCTTGCGACATCAGAAGTTTTATAAAAGTTCTCGGGGTTTTAATTGTTGGAAAAATCCCATGATTTTATTTTAAGTTCAGATCACATTAAAATTACTTCCCACCAAGTATGACCTTATGGGTCTTTTGGTTTAGGAGATAAAAATTGTTAAAGTTTATAAAATATTAATACAAAATTATAGTTTTGACCAGTTTCAGTCGAAAAATCATATTTTTTGTTTGGTTCAATATTTTTGAGTAATTCCAGTTGAAGGTTAAACTTAAATCGTTCCTCTACAACTTTTATTTTGAAAGTGTATCTTGAAAATGCCGTCACATATTCAGTTTACCCGTTCTAAGACAAAAGATCAATTCTGTCAGAATGTTTATTGGTTATATCAACTCACCCATGGTGTTGGTTGCTTGCTTTAGCCTCTAGATTACCACTAACAAGATTATTACTTTATTTTGTATCTCTTAAAATAAAATATACAGATTTCAATCAATTTCAAGATCCATCTCAAATCCCATATCAAAAACAACTCAAACTAGTGCAAATCTAAGCATGCATGTCAAGATCCATCACTTTCACATTCAATTAATCCATTGTTATCTCTTGCACTCATTTATATTTATCTTTTAAATATGCATGCATGTGTAGATATATGTTTGTGTAGTGCTAGAATGAAAGGAATGAAGATGATAGAGATCAAAAGATTCAAAGTAACAACCTTGGGTGATTAAAATAGCAAGAAAGAGGATGTTGTTGGGTCTCCATTACATGGCCTTCCTTGAAGTGTTCCACGGCTGTAACAAGATTGAAAGGAAGAGGAAATGAGCTACAAGATGCAAGAAAAGATGATGAACAAACCAAGGAACATGTTGGGTACCCATTGATGATCAAGAATCAAAAGAAAGGAAGAAGATGGGACTTGTTTTGGTCCTGTTTCTACTGTTGTTCGAACAGCCCCTTAGAGGGTTGATTTCGTGGGCTTCATGGCCTCCAATTCGACTTTAAACTTGCTCCAATCTTCCATGGACTAGCCTTTACATTATGATGATGTTTACTTGTTTGTTTGATGACTAAAAGTGATGATTTATGGGTGTTGTTACCCATATTTTCTGCCAACAAGAAAGAAGGAAAAGAGAGAGAGTTGAAAGAATATTTAGGAGTATGTGTGTGTTATTTTGATGAAAATGGGGAGAGTGAGGGAGTATGTCACGTGAATAAGGGAGGGAGAAGAAGAATTTGGCTTGCTCATTGGATTAGGGAGGTGGTGGAAGGATTCCTATTGGCTAGCACAAGTAGTGTGTGATGCATTGAAAGGACAAATGGTCCCCCTTTTCCTTATTTCTTTTTTTTTTTTTGAGTCGTTCCAAAGAGAGAAAGAAAGAGTGAGTTTGAGTGTTGAAGGGTTAAGGATTCTAACAAGACCACACGCTAGCTCTTTTATCATTGGTGGTTTTAGTTTGTGAGAAGTGTGTGTTGTCCAACCCATTCAAATTATTTTTTTTTCTTTGTAGCTTTTTATTTTATGAAATGTTGTACATTTTGTATTTAAAAGTCTAGGTACATTTTACTTCATATATATATATATGTGTGTGTTATATTTTTAAACTCTCAATATACATTATTGTTATATGAGTTGTTATTTATCTCTTGAAATTGAATTGAATAAACTTATTTATTGCATTTGGCATTTCTAAGATAACTAGTCATCTATGGACATTTCATTGAACTAGAAGGCATGTATCACTATGCCTTAAATGTCTAGAAGGTCAATTCTCTTAATAAACCTCTAGGGATAGATACCTAGATCAATCTAAGTAAATTGTCCTAGTCGGAAATTAAGGGTTGTTACATCTTTTGACAAATCACTACTAAGGGGTAGATTGTTAGAAATATTATTTGTAGTAGTTGATTTGTATTAAAAACATATTTGGTACTTGTATTGTAATATTTATAAGTATGGAAGGGGGAAAAGTGTAAACTGTATAGAAGTATATAAACCCCCTCCATAGCTTTGATTTGTAAACTTTTACACTCATAATACAATCCAATTTTTCCTTACACACTTACTTTCTCTCTCGACACATACACACACTTACACACACAAACCGCCATTAACACACACTAAAGCTCAAACTAACATCATTACACAAGAACACATTTCTTGAAGACAAGTTGGGCAAGGCCGAGGTGGTGGTGTCCAATATGTATAAGAAGTATTTGGCTCTAGATGAGAAGGTTGTCAGGATGGCAAATGCATTAAAGAAGGGAGTCAAGATCTCTGAAGAGAAATTGCATGAGCTCATCGACAACTATCTCAAGGTTAGAGCGGAAAGTGACAGTTTAGGTTGCAGAGGTGATAAGCTAGCTAAGGCAGGGCATGACGATGATCAGAATGAAGGTCCAGATGCAGCCAGAGCTACTCAAGAGCTAGGAGGTAGTTCTAGTTTCAGAACAGAGACTCAAGGAGAGTCTAGCCAGGCTGGTGTTGCTGGCAAGGCAATCTCAGAAGCTCCACAAGCTCAAGAACTGGTGTCTACAGAGATAAACATGGTAGTTGAGCTTGAGGCACCTCAAACCAAACCCTTTACAAAAGATGTTAACGTTGATCGATTGGGTAAGGGTTTGGTAGCGCAATCTGCTGCTATTATTCTTGATAATGAAGATGCTAGTTCTTAGGATAGTGAGTCAACCAAGACCGATTCTACTACCAATACTTCTACAGAGTCAGATTTGCACCCGGTGATTGTGCATAGACTAGATAAGAGATTGGGTTATGATCCACGTGCTCATATGAGAGCTAGAGTAGAGATTATGGATTATGATGATTATTATGATCCAGGATCTATGAGGGATCAAATGAAGAAAAGGTTAGGGTTAACCCATACTCCTTCAGAGTCAGAGTCAGATTCCGATTTTAAGAATGAGACTAAGACTGGGGGGAGCAGAGCAAGAACAAGAAGAAGAAGAAGTAGATTGATGACAAAGACAAATACGAAGACATTTATTTTAATGTCTATAAGCTATTGCAAAGGGGGAGTCTATAAGTGCACATCTATGTCAATAGCAGTCTAGATTGTTTGGGTTAATAATGTAATATGTCTTTGTCATGTGATTGTCATTAATGAACTTTGGATTATACATAGAATACTAGATTAAGTTTAAGTATTGAGTGTATAATTAATTTGCTTAAGTAAAGAATACGACCTCTTAATTGCATGGTCAATTACGAGGTGACTTATAAGAAATATGACCCTGTATTTGCAAGGACAAATACGAGGCTAGAGCACGAATACGACCTCGTAATTGGGTCGAGCTGGGCCAGAAATACGACCTGGTCGTGCTGAAGCCTTTTAGGTGTTTCCTATAAATACCAGAACCCTAACAGAGATTAGGGTTGAACATTTGTCGAATTATCAAGCTAGTATAGCAGGTTAATAGGTCAAAGGATTGTTCCGCTAGCCCGAAGAAGATCTGCGAGGCAGCAAGTGATCTAGGGGCTTCGTTGTGAATCACCAAGTTATAGAGAGGGATTTCGCACCTCTAGATAACTGGAGCAAACCATTAACGATCCGATTCAAGGGGACTTACAAAAAACAAGATGCGAGGGGTTTTTCACCCAACTTGGGTGTAAAACAACCCCACCTTCACTTTCTGTGATGCCCCAATCCATTTTAAATCGAAATCATAAAATAAATTTAAACTTAATATTAAACAAGTTGGACAATTTCATACATAGAAAAATATTGCAAATTTTCGTCAAAAATCAAACTCATCAAAATTGATAAATAACAAATGGAACCTTCTTAACATGTTAATATAAGTCTATTGTAAGAGTTTCAGGTCCTCGAAAGATTAAACGAAGCCTCGGTAAAATTTTGTAAAATTATTACAGAAGAGCACGACTCTTGTTTCTGCAAGAGCCGTCCTCAAAGGTCATCCCTAGAAATAAAGGTCGTCCTCCTGCAACTTTGTACTTTGACACTTTAATCAACTTTCGGCCTTTTCAACTCAATACCGAGCTTCGTACCACTGATAAACAACTTCATTTTGAAATAAAAGACATAACACAACATTTTCAAAAGTCTTTGTACCATACATTGCTACAAAGGAAATTTACAAGACCAAACTGGTCATTTAACCTAATGAACGACCTAATTAACAATGATATGACATATACAAACCAAATGACCAATTGTTTGAAATGACCACATATTTTCCACCAAAAAGAGTTTGTTTATTCCAAAACAAAACCTTGTATCAAGAGCCATAATATACCAAGGGATTGTCTATACCATTATCCAAATTGCCAACCTTCTGAGATGGCCAAAAATACCTTCAATAACAACTTTCACTTCAAATCTATCACTTGGCCAAATCCTTTCCCTTGCTAATACCAATTCCTATAAAAGGATTAAATAACTAAAACGTAAGCAATGCTTAGTGAATACATATACATATGATCATAATCAAGTTACCAAAACATCAAAGTATCATACATAGCCTATCTTTTGATAGCCATTTCATTCATATTAAGCATAAACACAAAATCATCACAAATCATTTTCAACATGGCCATGGTCAATGCTAGTAGGACTTTACCCACATACTAGTTCACATAATCAAATTGGCTAGTAGGAATCTACCCACCTACTAGCTCACATAAATACATTGGCTAGTAGGAATTCACCCACCTACTAGCTCTCATAATCAAAATCACATTATGCTAGTAGTAATTTATCCACCTACTAGCTTTCATTCTATAAATTAACAATTTTGACAAGTAGGAATTTACCCACCGACTAGTCTTCATATTCAACAAACATATGAGTCATAGGAATTTACCCACCTATGATCTCTAATAACAAGAACATGATCATATGCATATACACTCACCTTAAACTTGGCTATTTGGCACTATGTGTGTAACATAAGATTTTTGAAATGAATAAATTAACCTTTTTTTGTAGTTTTGACATTAAAATAATTTCCTAGTATTTTATTTTTTTGTTAAGGAGTTAATTTAGTTGGAACTTTAGCGGATACCGGGTATTTTACCCACCTAATTTCCTTTGATGCGTGGCATCAAGTTGAGATGCCAGCCATCCCTCCCTTTATGACCCACTCTTTCTTTCTTCTTCATTCTAAGATCTTCTCCTCAATTTCCATTCTAACTAATTCTCATCATTTATTCAATCCAAATATCCTTCAAGAAATTAACAATAAACCATATTATAGTGAAGAGTTTTAATTTGGGGAAATTGAGAGTGTGTAGGTAGTATGGGCTAAATTTCAAGAAGAAAAAGTGGGAAGAAAGTGTGATTATAATCTCAATTTAAGTTACTTCCTTCAAGGTAAGATTCCTTTAATCTAGTTTTGATTGTTTTGAGAATTAGGGTTCATGAAATACCTAATTTGGGGGTTTTTTGATGGGATTGAGATTATGTATAGTTTTCTCCAAATTTGTATACATTAGTGTTTTGTTATTGAGTTACATGATGAAAATTATTAGAAATTTTGAATGAAGTCAATAATACCCAAACTTTGTAAAAGTGATGACTTTGTTAGTTATGTGAAATGGTGATGATGATGATGAAGATGATGATGATGATGATGAACAACTAAATTCACCAAATGAAGGTTTGAAAATAAGAAACTCAATGACAAAATAAGATGATTATGGGTTAGGAATGCTAGTGAAATGTTTATATGGCTAAGTGAGTTAGCCAAGAATTGTGAATAAAGTCTTATATGTATATTGTGATGGTTTGCTAGGTTGAAAGCTTTGTCAATTGTGTTGTGGCTATCTTGATTGTTGTTTGTCGCAAAGTAGGTGAGTAAATTTTCATACTCTTATATGTGCATTGGGTCGACCAAAAATAGCATGGATATCTCCGATAAAATAGGACGAGCATTGAAGAAATACTCTCTCGTCTTACTAAAGAAATTAAATGATTCTTTAGAAGGAGCCATGAATAACCACATAACTATGATGATAAAGGAAGAGGTGGCTCTCAATGTCCAAAGAGAGTTTGAGAAGCGCGAAGGTAAAGAAAAAGGCAAAAAGGAAGGTAATGGTGAAAAGGAGGATGAAGTCCAGGGAGGAAAACCGTATAAGATGAAGTTTACATTCAAAGACTTTGACATTTGTCATCATCCTGTGTATAACGGTGACCGTAACCCCATTATATGCACAAGATGGGTATCGGAAATAGAGGGGGCTTTTCGCACTAGTCAATGCCCTCCAGATCTTAAGGTTGTGTTTGCGGTTAGTATGCTTCGAGATAGCGCAAAAAGGTGGTGGGACAGTTTGTTGACAGTTAAAGGTGAAACAACGTTGTCACATGTGGAGTGGTCTTACTTTAAAACTATGTTCTTCAAAGAGTTTAGGTCAGAGTCCAAGGTAACCAAGTTGAGAAGTGAATTTCTCAATGATTGTAAAGGGAGCCTAAGCTTGAATGAGTTTCGTTCTCAATTTTTGGATAAAGCTCAACTTTGTCTAGAATTTTTGGAGAATGATCAGTTACTAAAGGAGCAATTTTATTTGAAGTCGAAGAAGAGCTTAAGAGAAAAGATAAGTTTGCGTCAAATGGAGTCTTTCTCCATGTTAGCGGATTTGGCTCGAGATCACGAAATCGAGCAAACGCGAGTGGATGGGGAAATCACGTGAAGAAAGATTGAGGGTAGTGATTCCCCAAATAAAAGACTTAAGAAAGTTGGAAGTTCAAGTGGAGAGTTCGTAAGGAATGACATTCCTTTCTGCCATCAATGCAAAAGGAACCATTCGGGTGTGTGCAAAGCATCAATGAAGGGTTGTTATAATTGTGGATAGCTGGGGTATATGAGTCGGGATTGCAAAACGGAGCCAGAGAAGCCTATCGTGTGCTTTAAATGTTTTGAAGGGGGACACGTGAGGGGTTCTTGTCCAACATTAACCGAAGAAGAAAGGAGAAAGGAAATAGAACGAAGGAATGCATGTGCTCATGGAAACCAACAAGGTAGGTCTTTCTAACTCACCGTAGAGCAAGCTAAGGATACTAATAATTTAGTCACAGGTACCTTTCGTGTGTATGATGCTCCTTCACGAATTCTTTTGATATTCAAAACCAATAAATAATTTGTTGCTTCTAGTGTGCTTCATATTATACCCATATTGAAGTCACTTTTAGGTGTCACGTTACAAGTGAAAGTTAGGGATGGTAAAATGAAATTAGTAGAGAATGGGCATAATAAAGGTATCACCAAAAATCTCTCAATCTAACTTAAATTCCATTCCCAATGGTCGAGTTTGATGTAATCTTGCGTATGAATGGGTTAAGTTCTTACAATGTTAGAAACTTGTTTGTGGTGAGTAGACGATGCATTGAAGACTTCTAAGGATGGAGATTTGGTTGAAAATAAAAAATATCGTCCTATACCCATTTGTACTTTTGCTCGTGTCCGTCGTTATTTGTCTCATAGGTGTCAAGCCTATTTTGTTCATGTTGTCGATGTTGAAAAGAAATCTTCATTTAATGAAATTAATTCCTTTCTTGTGTGAAATTGTTGGAAATGACAAGTTGAATTTTCTATTTGATTTAATTTCGGGGACCACCCCCCATTTCTAAATGTCAGTACCATTTGACTCCACCAAGAATGCAAGAAGTAATGAAACGAGTACGATTAGACGGTTTGTTGACAGTGAAAGGTGAAACAACGTTGGCACATCTAGAGTGGTCTGACTTTAAAACTATGTTTTTCAAGGAGTTTAGGTCAGAGTCCGAGTTAACCAAGTTGAGAAGTGAATTTCTTAATGATTGTCAAGGGAGCCTAAGCTTGAATGAGTTTCGTTCTCATTTTTTGGATAAAGCTCAATTTTGTTTGGAATTTTTGAAGAATGATCAGTTACTAAAGGTGCAATTTTATTCCAAGTCAAAGAAGAGCTTAAGAGATAAGATAAGTTTGCGCCAAATGGAGTCTTTCTCCAAGTTAGCGGATGTGGCTCAAGATCACAAAATCGAGCAAACGCGAGTGGATGGGGAAATCACGAGAAGAAAGATTGAGGTTAGTGATTCCCCAAATAAAAGACTAAAGCAAGTTGGAAGTTCAAGTAGAGAGTTCGCAAGGAACGACATTCCTTTCTGCCATCAATGAAAAACGAACCATTCGGGTGTGTGCAAATCATCAATGAAGGGTTGTTATAATTATGGACAGCTGGGGCATATGAGTCAGGATTACAAAATGGAGCCGAAGAAGCCTATCATGTGCTTTAAATGTTTTGAAGCGGGACACATGAGGAGTTCTTGTCCAACATTAACCGAAGAAGAAAGGCAATAAGAAAGAAGAAAGGAAATGGAAAGAAGGAATGCACGTGCTCATGGAACAAACAAGGTAGGTCTTTCTAACTCACCGTAGAACAAGCTAACGATACTAATAATGTAGTCACATGTACCTTTCGTATGTATGATGCTGGTACACGAATTCTTTTGATATTCAAAACAAATAAATAATTTGTTGCTTCTAATTTGCTTCATATTATACCCATATCGAAGTCACTTTTAGGTCTCACGTTAGAAGTGGAAGTTAGGGATGGTAAAACGAAATTAGTGGAGGATGGGCATATTAAAGGTATCACCAAAAATCTCTCAATCTAACTTAAACTCCATTCCCAATAGTAGAGTTTGATGTAATATTGCGTGTGAATGGGTTAAGTTCTTACAATGTTAAAAACTTGTGTGTGGTGAGTAGACGATGCATTGAAGACTTCTAAGGATGGAGATTTGGTTGAAAATAAAGGGGAGCGTCCTATACCCATTGGTACTTTTGCTTCTGTCCGTTGTTATTTGTCTCATAGGTGTCAAGCCTATTTTGTTCATATTGACAGTGTTGAAATAAAATCTTCATTTAATGAGATTAATTCCTTTCTTGTGTGAAATTGCTGAAAATTTTATTCAATAACTTGTCAGGCATTCATTTCGAATGAAAAGTTGAAATTCCTATTTGATTAAATTCTGGGTACCACCCCCCATTTCTAAATCTCAGTACCATTTGACTCCACCAAGAATTCAAGAAGTAATGAAACGAGTATGATTGGACGGTTTGTTGACAGTGAAAGGTGAAACAACGTTGGCACATGTGGAATGGTCTGACTTTAAAACTATGTTCTTCAAGGAGTTTAGGTCAGAGTCCGAGTTAACCAAGTTGAGAAGTGAATTTCTTAATGATTGTCAAGGGAGCCTAAGCTTGAATGAGTTTCGTTCTCAATTTTTGGATAAAGCTCAATTTTGTCCAGAATTTTTTGAGAATGATCGGTTACTAAAAGAGCAATTTTATTTAAAGTCGAAGAAGAGCTTAAGAGAGAAGATAAGTTTGCGCCAAATGGAGTCTTTCTCCATGTTAGCGGATGTGGCTCGAGATCACGAAATCGAGCAAACGCGAGTGGATGGGGAAATCACGATAAGAAACATTGAGGTTAGTGATTCCCCAAATAAAAGACTTAAGCAAGTTGGAAGTTCTAGTGGAGAGTTCGGAAGGAACGACATTCCGTTCTGCTATCAATGCAAAAGGAACCATTCGGGTGTGTGCAAAGCGTCAATGAAGGGTTGTATAGTTGTGGACAGCTGGGGCATATGAGTCGGGATTGCAAAACGGAGCTGGATAAGCCTATCATGTGCTTTAAATGTTTTGAAGGGGGACACATGAGGAGTTCTTGTCCAACATTAACCGAAGAAGAAAGGCAAGAAGAAAGGAGAAAGGAAATGGAAAGAAGGAATGCACGTGCTCATGGAACCAACATGGTAGGTCTTTCTAACTCACCGTTGAACAAGCTAAAGATACTAATAATGTAGTCACATGTACCTTTCGTGTGTATGATGCTCGTATACGAATTCTTTTTATATTCGGAACCGATAAATAATTTGTTGCTTCTAATTTGCTTCATATTATACCCATATCGAAGTCACTTTTAGGTGTCACGTTAGAAGTAGAAGTTAGGGATGGTAAAACGAAATTAGGGGAGGATGGGCATAATAAAGGTATCACCAAAAATCTCTCATTCTAACTTAAATTCCATTCCCAATGGTAGAGTTTGATGTAATGTTGCGTGTGAATGGGTTAACAATAAACCATATTATAGTGAAGAGTTTTAATTTGGGGAAATTGAGTGTGTGGGTAGTGTGGGCTGAATTTCAAGAAGAAAAAGTGGGAAGAAAGTGTGATTATAATCTCAATTTAAGTTACTTCCTTCAAGGTAAGATTCCTTTGATATAGTTTTGATTGTTTTGAGAATTAGGGTTCATGAAATACCTAATTTGGGGGGTTTTGCATGGGATTGAGATTATGTATAGTTTTCCCCAAATTTGTATACATTAGTGTTTTGTTATTGGGTTGCATGATGAAAATTATTAAAAGTTATGAATGAAGTCAATAAAACCCCAACTTTGTAAAAGTGATGACTTTGTTAGTTATGTGAAATGATGATGATGATGATGATGATGATGATGATGATGATGATGATGATGAACTAAGTTCATCAAATGAAGGTTTGAAAATAAGCAACTCAATGACAAAATAAGATGATTATGGGTTATGAATGCTAGTGAAATGTTAATATGGCTAAGTGAGTTAGCCAATAATTGTGAATAAAGTCTTATATGTATATTGTGATGATTTGCTAGGTTGAAAGCTTTGTCAATTGTGTTGTGCCTATCTTGACTGTTGTTTGTCGCGAAGGAGGTGAGTAAATTTGCATACTCTTATATGTGTGTTGGGTCGATTACCATATGATGGTAAATTCCGTGTGTGGTAATCGATTTGGCTTTAGGGCCTAATTTTAAGGTCAGAGCCTAAGAACCCCATAGTTGTATTGAGATGAGGCCTAAGAACCTCTTGTGTATTGAGATGAGGCCTAAGAACCTCTTTGATTATTGTTTAGCATATATGGATCCATGTATGTGTTTGTTAGCGCAAAAGTGAGTATGTAAGTGATGGTATGACGGTATCATTGGCTACATGCAATACTTTTTTGTATTATTGTCCTCCTTCGTATATATATTTGTATGCAAGTTTATTCACTGAGCATTCGCTTACTATTTAGTTGTTTACCCTTTTAAAGGTGGTTCTGGAAGAAGGAACTAGTAGTGGTGATTTGAAGTTAATAGAAGAAAGGTTGATTAGAAGACTTGGAGGTATTGTCCATTCTTGAAAGAATGGATCTTTTGTTTAGACACATAGTCATCCTACCTCATATTGTTCATGATGCTCTTGATATTTTGGTAGCCTTGTTTCTTAGTAAATTTCTGCAATTTAGGGTCATGGTTTGGTCTTTTGATTTCAAAACAAGTATGGTTATTTTGTATAAACGTTAACTTGGGTAAATGACCCGTATGGATGTGTAATGATTGTATGGTCAAATCGGCACTTAAGTTATGTTGTAAATTATGTCATGTAATGGTTTAAAATCAGCTTTAATGTATTATAGAACTTTTGTTTGAGTTTGGAAAGGTTGCAAACTTGGTTAATAGTCAAATTGGATTTTTGGTGTGTTCGGTAAGAGTACAGACGTAGGCACGGCTGACCATGCTCAACATCTGTAGTATTCTTGATTTTGGTATAGTGTTCTGGGAGCACGGACGGAGAGCACGGTCGACCATGCTTGTGGCCGCAAGACCTCTGTCTTCGAGCAAAAATTTTCCGATCTTCATCCGACGTTTCAAGGTCTGAAACTTATAGGATATGTTTATTATAACATATTAAGGTGTTCTAAATTGTTAGATTTTGAATTTGAACATTTTGAGTTTTTCACTTTATTTTGTTAATTTTTCTAAGTACGGATTGGTCAAACAAAGTCAAATTGTATAAAAAAAACGGTCGAGTCGAGTCGTTTCAATATGGCTATTAGGCTCAACTAAAAATCTTCACCACCTATACAATATACATTATATATATATAAGTTCCGTTATCTTAATTCTTTCACAAACAACCACTTGAATCACCATGAACTCATTCATTATGATATTTGGCTACACAATATTTCAACATAGTTTTTATAACATAATCATAGCCAAACACCCAAAAACATAAGGTTAATCAATGTGGGGTTTCATCATAAAGCTCATTTGCATTTACCCCAAATTTCTCCCTTTAATTTTCATTAGGGTTCTTTTCTAAAAAAAATCCAAAAATAACAAGAACCCCAACTTCAATAATCAAAAACCCTAATTTTTTAATTTAACACTTAAGATGAATTTTTTAACTCAAAAGAACAATATGACAGTTGAAATCCAATTTCCTTCCTTTCTTCTTTTACCAATTTCAAACTCCCCTTTAAGAACAATCAAACCCTCAATTGATTTTTAGCTCTTTAATTTAGAATGAAAGGATTTAGAGTGTGAATTTCTTAGATTACTTAATGAAAATGTGAGTTAATTGTTGACAACTTTTATGCATATTTTGTTTCGTCTGTTATAGTATACATCAAACTCTTAATTCAGTTTCATCTTATTACAACTATAATATTTGCTATCATTTTGTTACCAAAACTATAAAAAGAATGATGTAATAAGGACAAAAGAAAGTGATAACCTTCCATTCATAGTTTCATACACTCTTCTACAAGCTCGAACTTATCAAAAATAAGTGCAAGTAGAACTGTAGAAGAGCACAAATGAAACACAGTTCAAAATCTAAAAATAAGCATTCAAGCAACCTAAGAAACAAATTGAACTGGTAAGCTACAATGAAAATCATACAACACATCAAATGGGGAATTCCATCTTCAAAGCCTTCACCATGTCACCTGATTCACCCACGCCAACACCAAGCCAGTCCTTAGCACACACGATTGCCTCCACAGTTTCGGGTCTCAATGAGCACCGATAACGATCCATTTCCTTCCTCCCGGTTTCAAAAACCATCTCAGGAACTACAGTTGAGACAGGCACTGTCAATATATCACGAGCCATCTTTGAGAGCGTCGGGTACTTGACCTTATTCAGTTTCCACCAACCCACCACATCAAACTCGTGAACCCTAGGTAAAAGAGACTCCTCCAAATACTGATCAAGTTCCGACTTTGACTGTTGACTTGTAGTTTCCATAATATACATGTCAAAATCTGTTAGCCCGAGCCCTGCAACGTCCTCTTGTTTCACATTCCCTTCTACTCCACCAACATACTCGAGAAACATCTGATGTATCCCTTCATCAACAAGATTAATAAACCTTGCAGCCTCCTCTCCGTAAATCTTTGTGAAACTAAACTCGACTAGCTTCATTTTAAATCGTGGGTCCATAACAACCGCGATTGCCAAAATTAAACAACAGTTTTTCCAGTATGTATCAAAATTGGTCTGCATTGGTTTTGCAATGGTGGAAACCGCAACATCTTCACTGGTGGCTGCACGAGTCAACTCCAGCTGGATTTTCCATGCTTCATGGAAAAACGTGTTTGTTGTTGGTATGGTTGATGACGTCAGAAGATTTGCCGTATCTAACAGCAGCTTCAAAAACGAGGTAAGATTCTCAACCTGCTTCCATTCTTCACCGGTTGGTCCTTTACTGTAATCAGGGTCATTGGTATCTAAGCAAGAAAACACTTCTTTCAACTCGGAAGCTGTTAGTAACATCTCGTAAGTAGTATTCCAACGAGTTTGATCATCAAGTGCCAAAGTTTTCATGCTTGGTACTTGCAGTTGTTGTTTGAGTTCGAGAAATTTCTCCTCTAAAACCTCTGAGGTTTTCACATACTTGACACAGTCTCTGACCTTCTTGACCACTTCATGACAGGCCTTTAACGCCTCACATGCAATACTGCTTAAAGAACGAGCTAAACACTGACCAACCAACAACTGACCACCAAGAATATTTGGGTTTTTCTCACAAAGCAAATTCCTGAGACTTGTGGTTCCAACTTCACTCAAAGGCTGGTTTACAGTCAAAGAGAACAAGTGTCCCTCAATGTTCCAATCCGAAAGGCAGGAAGACACAGCATGGCTGAAAGCCGAATCAGACTCAGGAAAAGGCTCCATCACAACATTTAGCAGCTTTCTGTGAATTTTCCACTCGCTATCAACAAACTGGCCCGTCACAAAAACATAACCAGTCGTTTGGCATGAATTCCATAGGTCGAGTGTGAGGCAAATCCGGCCGGGCATCTTCTCAATCAAACTCTGAACACTTAATTTTTCTCTAAGATAAGTTGCTATAACATCACCTTGAACAGCATTGAAGCTAGCCATTTCGAAATTCGGCTGGAGATTACGTATAAAACTCACAAACCCCGGGTGCTCAACAATGTGAAGTGGGTAGTCATGCAAAATGATCATATTGGCTATCTCCCGGCGACACCTGTCAGGGTCAAATGAAGTATAAGAAATACTGGCAGTTCTGTAACGTCGTTTAGGTGTATCAGTGGTAAGGCCATTGGAATCATTCGCCAACTTTGAAGGTGCACTAAATGGGGTTGATGGTTCTTGTTGCTGACCACGATTCACATATTGGCAACTTCCTTTAGCGATGTGGCGTTTGAGGTGACTAGTACCAGCAACTTTAGAGCCTGTGCTGTATGCAAAAGATTGTTTGCATTGCTTACAGCAAGCTCTTCTACACCCCTCACCAACAGTTTCAATTGTAAAATGTTCCCAAACCATAGACTTCTTTTTCCTACGCTTCGGGGGTTGTGTTTCTTCATTATTTGCTTGGTCACTGAGAAAAACCGGCTCAAGTTGCATCTCCATGTTAACAAGTGCATTATTCTCAGTAGGAGTTATTTCCATGTTGGAATGAAACCTGTTTTCAAATTACTGTAACAAAAGTTAACAATATATTATATTCTGCACCATTTTGGTGATCAACTTCTGCTCTACTCTAACAAAAGATGTGCAGCAAAACACATACATTAACAGAGATATTCCACAATATATGAACTTTTTGCATTGACATTTTTGCTACCCCCTGAATCACTTCTATTGGATTGATAAAATCTAAACATGTAAGTTTTTAAAAAAAAGTTGTTTCACCCTAAATAGCAACTTATTTTTCCAGTTATCCCAGTACAATTCATATTATATAAGGCTGACCTGTTTCTTTTTTTAGTCATTAGGTGCCGAGTGTATTAAGTAGCTGAATGCATAAATAATGTCTGTATGTATTAAAGTAAAATATGGGTAATTGATGGTTATTTTTGTTTATTAAGTCAAAATGAAAACATGAAATTTGACTGAATGATCAAGTTCTTATTTAATATTAAAAATAAACAGGGCCAAGGGTCCTTACACATAAGTCAAAAGGTTGTTATCAAAGAATTGTGCCAATGAGGCCTACATCAATTGGCAATTGTATGGTGACTAGTGTGGAGGCAAGGAGGTTATTACCCACAGACCGAGGTTCAAAAGCTAACCGGATCTCTTAAGGTTTTTTCAAAGGAGTTTAATGGTGTATAACGTATACTGCCTTTCGAAAAAAAATAAATTATGTCCATCCCGACGTAATTAGTAGTTAAGAGTTGCATGATGGGAAAAATTTGGCACAAGCTTCACAACATAGTTCCAACCTGATTATGTAGAATTAGGTCTTATTTGTATTCGAATAGCGTTGAAACTTAGTACTTACGATGGTGCTTGATTCATGTTTCATGCAAGTAATTTAGCAAGTTTTTTGTACCACGTAATTACGTTCGTGTAATATCTATAAAAGTACCAGTTATTGGCTACGCTATCATTGACTAATTCGTTGTGTTGACTTTTGGTTGCGGAAATCGATCCCCACAACTAGCAGGTCGATATACTGTAGTGGTTAACAAGTTAGCTTTAAAAGTCAAAACCATAACACTTGCAAGTTTCAACAAATATATGGGCTCAAAATCCAGATCTATGGGTTTATTCTTCTATTATTTATTAGTCTAATTTTTCCTAAAATCAATTTATTATATGGTGTTCTTCAAGCCCAGCAAAAACACACATCTCCAAACGATAATTTTCAAATTATGTAATAATTAAATAAGCATACTAAATATCACCCAAACAAGAATTTGACTAATCAAACAGGCTGAATACATATAGATCTAAATAGGTAATATATATATATATATGTATAGTATACCTGATATAGAAGACCAGATGACCACGAAGAAATCTCGGGAGATGTAAGGAGAGAGAAGATTGGGCTTGAACCCAATTGGGGTTTGGTTTATAAGTATAAAAAGTACTCGTATAAAGAAAGAGAGATAGAGAGATAATATGAATTTGAATTGGAGAGACTGAAACTATAAAAGCGTATTGGATATGGACTTTGAGATCCAATAAATTGAATAAATATTTACTTTGCTTTTTTTTAGGTGTATTTAACTAAAACAAGTTAACTGGACCACGGACTATAGGATTGGTGGTGGATGATTGGATGGTGAAGTGGTGTGTAGCCCACAAATGGTTAGTAGTTTCTATAATATATTATAAATCAAGTTTACCTTTTAATTTTCAACATTAAATTTCAACAATATACACATATTAATGCATGATGTACTATACTTTAATGCATACAACTTTCCCTCTACTCCATAAATCATTTTATTCCTCTAATTTTTTCAAAATTTTTTATCTCAAAAACCGTACATCGATAAATTATAAAAATTATATGGGTGTTCATAAAATTTCATGCTCTTTCATTAGAGATGTCATTCGATATATTTTCGAAGAATTTTTAAATCCGAGGGTGGAACCCGTACAACTAAGGCATTTAGATATGACACTCTATGACATATAACCTCTTATGACCTATCACACTTTATGATCTATCACCGTCATCATTTTAGCGCCGCAACGCGCGGGTACATGTTCTCGTTATTAGTATATCATTTTTATAGTTATATTTTTCTAATCGTTATTATTATTATTATCTTAATAACAGCTATCACTTTTATTTAAAATATATAGGATTTATAAAAATTTGTGAGAATCTGAGATATTATTATTATTGTTATTATTAGTATTAGTCTTAATCCTGGACGATATACGGTAGCTATATAGATTGTATCATAAAAAAATTCCAATCTTATACATGATTCCTGAATATGCAATAAATTATGTAAGATAAAAACTGTAATGATATACCTACCAATAAACTAAAATAGGATTGTAGCCTCTTTTAATCGAGATTTGGAGCTATATTAAAGCAATAAATGTCTTTTTAGTCATATTTATCTAAAAAAAAAACCTAATTAACAAATTTCTTATTTGAATTTAATATAAATCTATATGTATTTATTTAAACTAGGATATCTATTAGATTCTTAAAATTATTATAACTTCTAATAATCCCAAATGGTATGTATCGATTACGAAGCTTCATAATAGTAAATCTTCTAATCTTTTTTTTTATTTATATTGTTATATTTTTATTATTATTACTATTGTTGTTGTTATTATTATTATTATTCGTTTTAAAACCACATTTATCCTACCGTTATTTTTAAATGAGACGAGTATGGTACCCACGCAATGCGGCGGCAAGCCGACGATGACAGTGGTGCGATAGCGACGACAGATGGTAACGGTGGTGGCAGCATCAATTAGTGAAGTTAAAGGTTTATGATTCAAAGGGGGTTAATAAAGATATTTTATAATATAATGGACTAATGGTGTAATTTAATATTAAAGGTTGATGATGACTTAATTCATTAAGGATATTTTGGTCAATTCGTATGTTTAATTTTATTTAAACTTTCAACATGAGATTATAATTTTTATATAGTAGTATAAATGTATGTTTGGGATTAAACCCAATCTCGAAAACCTACTATTAATTCATTCCCACAAATGTAAAAAGTGTGACTCTGATCCAAGGACGGTAGATTTTTTTAAGGTCAAAGACCTATCAATGAGTTACAACCCTATTTTGTTTATAAATTTGACTAAAAACATATCATTAGATACGTATAATGTCTCTCATTATTATGTTTTTGTTAAAGAGAACAAATGTCTATGATGAATCATATTCAAATACGATTTTCTATTAAAAAAAATCAATCGTATGACATATCCGTACATCGTACATGTATTAATACTAGTACATCATATATGTTTAGTTAGATCTTTAGATATACTTTAAATTTTTAGAACCATATCAAAATTGGAACTTGTAAGCATAGTAGATGATTACAAATAACTTTGTGATTTTGGGTTGTAAACTTAAATTTTTGAAGTCTTCATGTTAATATTTTGTTATAATTGATATAAGTAATAGAAGTTAAAGAATTAGGAAAGAAAAATAGACGGTTTATTTGAAACGACACGACTCGATTTAAAAGAAATAATAAATTTTTTTTTAAAGTACCCCACTGCGCCGCAGTGGGAACAAAATACCAAACATGTTCGAGGATTTCCACTGCGCCGCAGTGGGAGGGCTTATCCCCACTGCGCCGCAGTGGGCACCAGATCAACAACATCGCAACTTCATTTTAACATTTGATCAAACTTACAACTTTCCAATTTCAAAACCAAACTTCACAATCATCATTTTTGAGATACAAACCAGTATTGACACATTTTCAAACATAGTTGCAACATCCATGTAAGGTCCAGTTTTAGCAAAACTGACAAGTCTCCAGTCGCATTTGGAGACGTTAAGATTTGTCCAGAAATATGAGAAGTCAAGTTGCATCGTACAGTGTATGCAACTGGTGACTTCCTCCAGTTGAAGATCTGACCAAACCTGAAGACGGTCCAGTTGAAGTCGAAGACATCAAATGGAAGAAAGAGACTGGCCATGGCAGCGAAGCCCAGTGGCCATCTAACCAGATCAAGACTAGAGAGCATCAGTGTAAAGAACTTACAAAGCTTTACACTGATTACGAGGAAATTGCCTTTATTGCTTTATGTACCATTACCCGGATAATAGATATTATCTTAGTATAAAGTACAAAGCAGGTTGGATAAAGTATGTACTCTGACATACTTTATTTAGCATTTTTAAGGAAAAGTTCACACATCCTTAAATGCTCCCAACCATATTTGTACGGCAAAGTTGACATTCCGAATGTCAACCTTTGCCTATAAATAGAGGCCTTTGCATAACACAATAACAAGTCTTTGCATCTTTACACTTTGCAATATACTGGTGTGCTTGTGCAATATTCTCTCAATCGCAAAAAGGAACATTTCACAACTTTAAGTGTTTCGATTGACAAGAGAATTTCCAAGTTTAGATCAATTGTTAGGATATTTACATACTTGTAATATCTTGGTTCCGCATCACCCTTGGTATTTTGTTTATAATCTAAATAAAATACGTATGAAAAATGCATATTGTCTCACCATTTACTTTATAAGTTAATTTATTATTGCATTGTATTTACTTATTTGAATTGTCATCTTAATAAGTAAACCTTCCAGATTACATGGTATACTGTTCACCTTAACTGGTCTCGTCCAGATCTGGTGAACTTATTGCAAAGAAACTTTACTACTGACATAGAGGTGTCTCCAGTTTAGTACTATCTGATTAAGTTGGGACTTACAAGTGGTATCAGAGCAGAAAGGTTGAATTTAACATTCTATAACCTAGATCTGCTCAGATGGCTGCTACTGGAAGTGGAGATGGTCCTGGTCCTAATTTCGAAATTAATAATCAACCACCACTTGTTATACCTAATCCTGAACATGTTATTAACAATAACCCTCCTCCTCCTACCCTTCCTACTCCCAGCCATGTCCATGTGCATTATTCTAACACTCCTGTTCTCAAATTCGATGGTAACAGTGAGACTTTTGGCACATGGAAGGCCAGAATGCTTTTGCATTTTGGTGGGATAGAAAGGTATATGTTGAAAATCTTAAAAGATGGACCATATATACCTATGTCCAGTGGCATTAGTCCTCTTCTTGACCCAACTGGTAGAAGAGGTTCTAGGGAGAAGCCTAAAGACCATTGGTCTGATGAGGATCGCAGATTGGTTGACTTGGACACCAAATTGAAAAACATGATCCTTGGTGCTGTCCCTGAAGAATTAATTCCAACACTTGTGTTATTTCCCAGTGCCAAGTCTATGTGGGATGAATTAATTCTCCAGTTTGAAGGAGGATCTGACACTTTGTCCACTAGAAAAGTTGCCTTGAACAAGAAGTATGAATCCTTCTTTGCACTGCCGAATGAAAGTCTAACTGGTACCTACGCCAGATTTACTAGCCTCATTAACCAGTTGAGAGGCTTGGGAGTGGAGAAGGATAAGGATATTCTTCTTGAAAAATTTTGTGATATTCTTCCATCCCAATGGGCACACATGGTACTTGTCTTAAGACAAGGTAAGACCCTGCACAGTCACACACTTGCATCTCTCTATGGTGTCTTCAGATTCACTGAAGATAATAATGTTGCAAGACTGGTGGCTGAGCAGGATGCCTTAAACCATGCCCAGAGTTCTAAGGTTACTAGTCTAACTAATCAACCTTGTGCTGCTTTAATGTCTGCTGAGAATGTCCAGTCACATTCTATGAAGGAGATGTTGAACAGTTTTCTGAACTCAGGCCTGACCACTGAAATTAGTGATGGTTGTAATGAAACTGATGATGATGATCTGGTTGCCATGATTGCTAAGACCTTTAACAGGTTCAAGCATAAATCTAAAAGATTTAATGGCCAAAACAATTCTTTCAGCTCCAACTCTCTGGATAAAGCCAATCTTACCTGCTATAAGTGTGGTAAGAAAGGTCACTTTATGAAGGAATGCAAATCTAGTCAGATTAAAAATCAAACTGGTCCTTATGTCCCCAATTTTCAAAAATTTGATGACTCTTACAAAAATAAATATAAAAAATTGAAAGTTCAGATTGCTCTCCTTTTACTTGAAAAAGAAAATGATAAAAATAAGTGTCTGGTGGCTAATGATGAAGAAAAATGGGAACTTTCTGATGACTCATCTGATGATGAAGAGGAGATTAGGGATGTGTGTTTTATGGCCCTGGAAGATAAGCAACAACAACATCTGGTGAAGGACGACGTTGTATCTGGAAGATGGGTGGATATCATTCTAAAGAAGGTATATGATTATGATATTGAAACTAACATAGAATCAAAACTGGATACTGCTGAGTCACTTAATGGTGCTTTGTTATCTGTTGAAACTGTTAGAACTGAGGGTGAAATGTATTTGGAAACAATTCTAAGAGAGTTAAATAATTTAAAACCCATGGCAAGTGATTTTCAAAGTGTACAGTTGGCTCTCAAGGAGTCAGTTGCTTTAAATGAAGCATCTGGAAAAAGAACAAATGGTTATCAAAACTTGGGTTAGGGCATCTGGGAGGAATTACGATGCATGCACTAAGACCATTAATGCACAAATTAGAGTCATTGGGGCTGGGGATGTGCAGATGGCAGCAGCAATTCCAGATATTCATGAACTACCTGAAAGCATTAGGATTGAAACCCCTTATGACCAACCTGAAAGTTCCATGAAAACTGAATCTGTTGAGACCACCCCTGAGGTCAAATCTGGAGCCAAAAAGGGTAAAACTCCAGTTAAAAAGGCTACTGGTGAAAAGCCTTTACCTCAAAAGTCCAAAGAGCCCAAGACTCAAAAGACTAAGATCCCTGCTGAGCCCAGTCCAAGGTTCAGCTGCCTAAAGAAAATAACATTTTACTGAGATTGGAAGGGCAACTCCAACTATTGTCTAGACAGGTTCAAAGTTGCACTGCCAAGATCAAAAACCTGGAAGGAACTTCAACCCGTCCAGTTGTAAAACAAAATGTTAAAGAAAAATCCCTTTTAAAGCAAAATAAAAAACAAGTTGTTCAATCTGGAACAAAATCTGGCAAGAAAAAGGGTACTGTTCCCATCATTTCAAAGAATTTTACTCCTGAAGTTGGAAATTCACCAGCTTCAGCCTCCAGTTCAAAACCACATACATCATCTGAGACTTCCCAGGGAGAGTCTGGTGAACCCATCAGCAGATGGGTTCCTAAAGAGAACTAATGATTTCTGTGGGTGTGCAGGGCGATCGAAAGAAGAATGCCTGGTATCTGGACAGCGCAGCTGGCCGGACTATGACCAGATGTAAGCCCCTGCTGGAAGAGTTCACTGTCTAAGATGGACCGGCAGTGACCTTTGGAAATGATAGAAGTGGAAAAACTAAAGGATATGGTATAATCAATAATGGACAAGTTCAGTTCACTAAAGTTGCTTTTGTCAATGGTTTGAAATATAACCTGATAAGTGTCAGTCAACTGTGTGATGATGGATATAAGGTATTGTCTGATATTGCTCAAGGTACCATATTTAACAAGGATTGGAAAGTGGTGATGATTACTCCTAGGAAAGGAAATGTTTATGTCATGGATATGGAATCTGCTCCAAATGAACAGTGTTTCTATACCAAGGCAGATGAAGACACCAACTAGCTGTGGCACAAGTGGTTATCCCATTTAAATTTCAAAAATATTAATAAGTTGTCTAGAAAACAACTTGTAGATGGATTCCTCATATTTCCTTCAAAAAGGAAAAGCCATGTCCTGGGTGTGAGATGGGTAAGCAGAAAAGAGCTAGTTTCAAGACCAGGCAAAACTTTAGCATCACTGAACCTCTTTACATGCTTCATATGGACTTATTTGGTCCAGTGAACGTTCAAACTAGAGCTGGCAAGAAATACACTCTAGTTGTTGTGGATGAGTACACCAAATTTTACTGGTTGATGTTTCTCAGATCCAAAAATGATGCAGCTGCTGAAATAATCTCTCTCATTAAAAGAATTGAGCTCAAATATACTCACAAAGTGTTTCAGTTGCGTAGTGTTAATGGTACAAAATTTCAAAATAAAACACTTGAATCATTTTGCAATGACACTGGCATTTCTCAGAATTTCTCTTCTACTCACACACCAGAGCAAAATGGTGTTGTTGAGAGAAAGAATCGTACATTAATTGAAGCTGCTAAGAGTATGTTATCTAAATCAGGTCTTCTAACTAGTTTTTGGGTTGAAGCTGTGGCAACTGCTTGTCATACCCAGAATCGGTCAGTCTACATGAAGAGACATAGGAAGACTGCTTATGAAGTACCCAGAAAAAGGAAACCAAATATTTGTTATTTTCATGTATTTGGTTGTCTAGTTTTCATCTTAATTGATGCAAGTCAACTTGGCAAGTTTGATGCTAAGGCAGATGAAGGAGTATTTCTTGGTTATTCTGATATCCAAAAAGTCTTTAGAGTTTATAATTATTGACTTCAAAAGGTTCATGAGACAATTCATGTTACATTTGATGAGTCCAATGAAGCAATTTATAAAAGACCAAGCCTTGATATTTCTCCAGTTGTTCCAATAAATTTTGGAGAACCTGACCAAGTTCATCAGTCAGTTGGTTCTCCAGAAGATGTTTCCAGTCAATCTAGATTGGAACCAGTCAACTAGAAGAAGAATTCCACCCCCATTCTATCCCTCCATCAGTTTCAACTTACCACAGAAACTGGTGATTGGATCAGATGTTCGTGCCACCCCAATATCAGAACCTGGGTATATCCAGATTACTCCAGAAGATCCTCCAGATTCACCTGTTCTTCAAGAAATGCCTTTGAATGAAGAATTTCATGATGCCAATCATGAATTAAATGATTCTGATGATGATGTTGAAGTAGTCTGGACTGATCCTCAACCAGTTGCTACAACTGTAGAGGCTTCCTAGGTGACTTGCACTGATATTGTACCACATAATCCTAGTCAATACACTAGATGGACTGCAGCACATCCAATTGATCAGATTGTTGGAGATCCATCCAGTGGGGTTCAGACTAGAAGAGCCACCAGTGAACAATGTTTAAACGTCACCTTCTTATCAAGTCCCTTCTTCTCAGTTCAGTCTTCCAGATGTTCCAGTTTCAGTTTCACCCACTCTTATAGTAAATCTCACTTTTGCACCAAATACTTTATTAACTCCATTCATGTCTAGAAATAGACACATGCCACCACCACCACCGTTCAGCACACCTGAGCATACTCAGCCTGCTGAACAAAATATTTCATTTGCTCCTTCTTCTTCTTTTTCTTTTGCAACTGGCCAGTCTAGTGATGAGGTACCCATTCAATTACCTCCACCAGTTACTACAGTCGCCCTTACTGCTAGTCCAGTGACACCTTCTCCTCCGTCACTGGATAGTCAATTTGTCTCCTTTACCGCCGACATCAAAAACCTTATTGATAGGGTGGATGGTGTTCAAAAGACAATTGACAAAAACACTAAGTCCTTGTCCAAATACCACAAGGAACACATGACTAATGTCAAAGTGGTTGATCTGGGCATCAATAAATTCACAATAAATGAGTACTTAGTGGTGAAGAAGCTCAATGAGTTGGTCACTGGCTGCAATAATTTGGCAACAACTCTGAAGGAAGCCTTTGACCTAACTCAATCAAAGGTTACATCTTCTATCTCCAATCTGCTGGGCACCACTATCAGATCATCAGAAGCAGAACTGAAGGAGTTAGAAAGGCAGGTTAAAGAATTGGTTGAGAAACCTGGTCTTGATGTAGTTGAGCTTGGACAGCAGTTATCTACTTCAGTCCGTCAGAAAATTGAAGAAACTTTGGTTGCTAGAGAAGAGGAATTGGTTAAAAAGGTGATGTCTGAGATCATCAAGATTGCTTTTCCTCAGGTTGATCTGTCCCCAATAACTGCTGGGATCACCCAGTTGAGAAGTAGTCTGGACACTCTGGCCACTAAGGTATCTGAACATTCAACTGCCCCGGATAAGCTGACAACTGAAGTGGGCAAAGAAAAAGAAAAGGAGATTGTTAAGGAAATGGTGTCTGCTGGCCTCTCCCCAGATGACCTCAAGTTGTTGAAAGAATTATAGGATGGGCAAGTCCAAACTGGTGTTAATGTCTTGGCCCAGTCCCAAGAGGTGAATCATCTGTGGAGATCTTTCAGGATGATGTGCTCAATTTTCAAGGAGTGCAAGGACCATCAATCGTGGAAACCTCTAGACCGATTGCCATCCGACCAATCTGACTGGGATGCAATTCGGAAAGGTCTAGATGCTGCCAAGGGGGAAAAAAGTCTGGTCGTTGCATCTAGAACAGGCATCCCTGAAAGCTCATCTGGCCAAGTGCAAACTAGTGTGGCTGGTGAGAATGTGGAGGCTGCTGGTACTGATGCCAGTCAGCAAGTTATTGAGCAGTTTAATGATGTGGTTGATCCCAGGGGGAATATTGATAAGGGCAAAGGGCAGGCAACTGATGAATCTGCCAAACCAACTGGTACTGAAGGTATGCTTGAAATTGGCAATGTTGCTAAATTGCCACCAGTGTCTAATTCCGAAAGTAAAAGTCTGGCAAGGATGGGCGAGCAATTTAAAGAACAAAGGAAAATTGAAAAACAAAATCAAAGACTCGCAAGGGCCCAAATTTCTGACTTGGGTGCCCTAGATGCCAGTGATGCTGGTTTGTTGGGCATCACACTAGAACAGTACAAGAAAATCAAGCATGACCAGAGGATTATTGCGTAGTTAATGAAATGTTGGATATACAAGTTGACAAAGTATATCCAGACAATGAAGCTGAATATGATGCCAAGAATCTGAACTGTACAGTTGAAAAGATCAAGGAAATTCGGGCTGGTGGGATTCAAAAGAGAATCGATCATGTTAACAGAGTTGTTAAAAGAGTAATGAATCCACCAAAGAGGTCATCTCAATCAAAGCCCAAGCCACTGCCCAGGGATGCCAATCTAAGAACTTGGATAGAACCAACTGGTGAAGTTTCCCATGAAGATACTAAAGCTGCTGTGCAACATGCTGGAACTGGTGCCCCCAAACTGGAAAATGAATCAGCTGCCAGAGCCTATTATCAATCAATAATGAGCAAGAGAAATCATGCTGGGAAGATCACTGCATTTGATGTGACCATCCGGCCAGGTACGAAAACCTTTCATTTATCAGTCAATTATTCTGGAGGTCCTTTTGTGAAGACTGAGAATGCTTGGGTACTTCGATATGGATTTTCTAAATGGGTTGAGATGGTGAACATTTTGAAACAAAAGCCAACGAAGAATAGGTTTGAAAAGGTGTGGCTCAGTTTGCTAAAACACAAGATTGATCACAAAGAGCGACTGGAAGAAAAGCTCCACATCGACCCTGAGGATGGGCAGCCTATTGGTTCGTTAACCAAGAGAGGGAGAACTCGCGAAGGGCCATCTGTTTAAGTTCTACTTCTATTTTTTTTTTTTATCTACTTATATTTTATTTACTTTCTTGTAACTTATGTAATTTTTACATCTTGTATATACAAGTTGCCAGATTGTAACCCACAAGATGGATAGATAAGTGATAAAATATAACAAGTCAAAAAGAAAAATATCTAAGGCATTTGATGATCTATAAAAATGCCTTAAAAAATTAGATAGATCTTGTCAAACCAAGTCCTTTCAAGTTAACACTTGTATAGATACAAACTTGAAAAGACTTGTGCATATTTTTGGACAAGTAGGAGGAATTTGTTAGGTCCAGTTTTAGCAAAACTGACAAGTCTCCAGTCGCATCTGGAGACATTAAGATTTGTCAAGAAATATGAGAAGTCAAGTTGCATTGTACAGTTTATGCAACTGGTGACTTCCTCCAGTTGAAGATTTGACCAAACCTGAAGACGGTCCAGTTGAAGTCGAAGACATCAAATGGAAGAAAGAGACTGGCCATGGCAGTGAATCCCAGTGGCCATCTAACCAGATCAAGACTGGAGAGCATCAGTGTAAAGAACTTACAAAACTTTACACTGATTACGAGGAAATTGCATTTATTGCTTTATGTACCATTACCCGGATAATAGATATTATCTTAGTATAAAGTACAAAGCAGGTTGGATAAAGTATGTACTCTGACATACTTTATTTAGCATTTTCAAGGAAAAGTTCACACATCCTTAAATGCTCCCAACCATATTTGTACGGCAAAGTTGACATTCCCAATGTCAACCTTTGCCTATAAATAGAGGCCTTTGCACAACACAATAACAAGTCTTTGCATCTTTACACTTTGCAATATACTGGTGTGCTTGTGCAATATTCTCTTAATCGCAAAAAGGAACATTTCACAACTTTAAGTGTTTCGATTGACAAGAGAATTTCCAAGTTTAGATCAATTGTTAGGATATTTACATACTTGTAATATCTTGGTTCCGCATCAACCTTTGTATTTTGTTTATAATCAATAAATAAAATACATATGAAAAATGGATATTGTCTCACCATTTACTTTATAAGTTAATTTATTATTGCATTGTATTTACTTATTTGAATTGTCATCTTAATAAGTAAACCTTCTAGATAACCTGGTATACTGTTCAACTTAACTGGTCTAGTCAAGATCTGGTGAACTTATTGCAAAGAAACTTCACTACTGACATAGAGGTGTCTCGAGTTTAGTACTATCTGATTAAGTTGGGACTTACAATCCATTTGATTTAACGTTCATTTACACAACCATATGGGCCGTTTACCCAAAATGACACTTTTCAAACCAATATGCAAGCTTTGCAAAACCAAAAGACCTACACCTGATCAATTTACAAAAATGTACCAAAACATGACTACCAAAATCCAAATATGTACCAAGAGCCAAGATGAAGAGGGATATCTAAGTCTCTAACCAAAAGAATACCATTCTTCCGCGAATGGCCAAAATACCTTCACGTCAACTAGCACTTCAAAATCAACACTTCAAATCGACTAGAACTAGTTCCTTCTTCCGGAACCACCTATAAATTAGTAAACAACTAAACGGTAAGCGAATGTTTAGTGAATATGCTTGCATACAATCATATAAACGAAGGAGGGCAATGCACAAAGGTCTATTGCATATAGACTATGACACCGTCGTGTCATATCTATAATACTCACCTTTGTGCCAAACGCATTACATGGATCCATATAAGCAAATGATTACAATCACAATCAAATTATACAATAACAATGCCCCACATGAGTTATGGCCACCAATTAGGCCTGTAATCAAAGACGGCCCCCAATTAGGCTCAACGCCAAATCAATTACCACACACGGAATCCACCATCGTATGGTAATTGAGCCGACGAATATACAGAGATATGCAAGTATACTCACCTCCTTCGCGACACAACAATTAAATCAAGATAACCGCAAATGCAAAAATTCAAGGTTTCAACCTATCAAAATATCACAATACGCATATAAGGCAATATTCACATTTTGGCTACTCAACCTAGCCTTCAACATTACACTAGCATTCCTAACCCAAACCTTCTTATATTTGTCATTGATTTGCATTTCATTCAAAAATTATACTTGACTAGCTTAATTTGTCAATTCCACCATCATTCCATTCAACTAGAAAAATCACCATTCTTTCATAATCAAAGTTTCATTATCAACACTCAAATTCTTAATTAAATTAATCATGCAACTCAATAACAAACTATCATATACAAGAATTTAGGGGGAAAATATATAATAACTCAATTCTAGCAATAAAGATTAGAACTAGGTTAAGGAAATCAATACCTCAAGAACCCTAATTCATAAATCACAATTTCTTCCTATTTTCTTCTTCTAAAATTTGGCCACCACCACCACCACCACCATACACAAACCCTAAGTTCTCAATTCTTGCTTATAGAAGATGATCTAAGATTATTATTATTATTTTTATCCTTGAATTAGAAGAAGTTGCAATTTGATTTGATAGAAACAAGAAGAAGAAGATTGAAGAGGCTTAGTGAAGGATGGAATGGTATTGGAAGTGTGACTAAGGGAGGGAAGAACTTGGTTGGCAACACAAGGAAATGTCATGCCCCTTTTCTAATTTTTGAGGGTATTTTACCCGCTATCCGCTAAAGTTCCAACTAAATTAACCCCATATCCAAAAATAAAATACTAGGAATCTATTTTAATGTCAAAACTATAAAAAGGGTTAATTTATTACCTTAAAATTATGTAAGGTACCCTATTGTTGTGTGGATCGTAATAAGACGTGATTCGTTATATCAAGAGTGCGGAATCCTCTTGAGATTACTAGATTGCTATTGCCTTTTGCTGATTAATGAGTAATTATCCAATCCAAGGAGATGCACAACACTTGTGGTTCGTGTAGGAGGTCACACGAAGGAACAAGTAACTTGAATTCGTGAATATGTGATCTTTGATTCAATCGATTAACCTAATTCCGTATATTAGGTCTTGTATTTATACTAGAAGTGTTTTGGTTCGTGTGGGCTTAGGACTTAATCGAAGATTTGGCCCGAAATAAGCATCCAATCGATCTCCATCGTGCTGATGTCAGCACGAGGTCATTCCTACATGCTGATGACGTCAGCACGAGGTCCGGCCCCTTGGTGCTTTGTTTGGCTTCGTTTGGCTCGTGCATAACATCCAACCATCATTTAAGTATTCTATGACACTTATAAACCTTGGTTCTATGTTCTTGTACCTGCAAAACAGTATATAACACACAAACACAAAACAAAACATAAACAAATATAATATTGAAGTTCAACTGTAATTTTTAAATACCAACACAAGTTCTTATTTAAATGATTACAAACATAGTTCCTAAAACATAAACGATAATCAAATCTATGTTGCGATTGTCACAACGAATCTGCATCTACAGACTCCCCCTTGACAGTTGCAACTAGATTTCTTTAAAGTCTTTGAACTTCAAAGTTATCCATTAAACAGAAGCCTTGTGCTATTCGCATGAATTCTCTCTTGTAAGCAATGTGCGAGAATATTGCGATAGCGCCTTTCTTCAATTCTCCAAAATTCCACTGCTGAACAAGGTGTATCCAAAAGTCTTCTTTGATCACGTATTGACAAGTTGACAACCTGCATCAGATCTTACATGCATAGCAACATTTGTTCCTGTGAATTTTCAACAAACACCTGTGCTTCGCCTGACTTGATATCCATCTGCCAAAATGTCATCGTCGTCAGCATATCTTGATCCCATCTGATAGCGGGAACCTTCTTAACACATTTAATCCTTCGCTGTTCAAAACGAAATGTGCCATCTTGATTCTTAATCTTCTTCAAAGGTGTTGGCTTAATCAACCTCTCTTCTGGCTTTAGACCTCTATCACTGAAATTCCTAATTCTTTCATCTCTGAATCTATTCCAGTAGAAATCTGCAAGTCCATTGCTTTGAAGATTAACAAACCATCGTCTTCCCAAATCTATCATATCAGAATCATTGAGAGAGTGGAAGTGTCTTTGACTCATCGACATGTACTGGCATCCCTCCTTTCTCTTGATAATAAACAATTTGATTATGTGATCATAGAACCAACGTTGTATCACTGAGAAGTACTTGGGTGCATCCTTGTCTGAGATAAATTCCTAAAACATTGATGGTTTCAAATTTCCACCCATATGAAAACCAGTACGAGTTACAACCACTGGAACCCTTCTATCAATAATGAACTCAGGGTCTTGCTGCACCGGAGGTATATTGAATCTTCTAAGATCAATCTCTTGTGTAGCATCAATATTCCAGTATAACTCAAACATATTGTCATGTTCTTCATCGATTATGTTTGCAGATACAGCAAATCTCAAACTTGCTGTATTCCTAGGTTCATCTGGACTATGTCTGATTTGATTAAGATTGAGATGTTCTACTTCAGCTATTGGTTCAGCTGAAATGACTTCATCTTCATTAAAGACGCGATCAAAGTCATAAGGTATATCAAGTAACCTTTTTCTATCAGCTTCTGAAGTGATGAACTCTCCTTCTTCCATATCTTCACCATTGATACTGTCTAAATCATCTTTAGCATCAAGATCATCCAATGCACCTATCTTTTGAAGCTTATTTGCAATTCAAACAATTCATATATACAAAGATAAAGAACATAAATTCATAAGTCAAGACATAATAAAATAGTATAAATACATAAAAGAAATTAAAATAAATATAATTATATCATAAATATAATGCAACAATTACATTAATATTTATCTTATAATCTTTATCTACTTTAACTTACAACAATAATATTATATCATAAATATAATGTAATAAATACGTTCATATTTATCTTATAATCATTACAAAAACAAAAATCATTAGCACTAAGGTTCATAATCTGAATCTGACTCAGACTCAGACTCTGAAGATGTATAAGTTAACCCTGACAGTTCTTTCAATTGATCCCTAAGTGATCCTGGATCATAATAATCATCATAATCCATAATCTCTGCTCTAGCTCTCATATGAGCCTGTGGATCATAACCCAATCTCTTTTCTAGTCTATGCACAAATAAAGGGCGCAAATCTGACTCTGTAGAGGCATTGGTAGTAGAATCGGTCTTAGTTGACTCACTACGCTGAGTAGATTTTCCTTTGCTAAGATTTTCTTTATCACCATGATTATGAGGATCATTCACTAGCTTTTCTCGAATCTCCCTTTCTATTCTATTAGAATTAGAATTGGAGTTACCTGAATTGGAATCTTCCTCATCATCATCATCTGGATCATCAGGATCTGCATCTGGAGCAACCATCATAACTTTACCTTTATCTTGAGTCCCAGAAGTACTAGCACCAACTGTACCAGCAATCTCCAACTCAGTCTGTCTTGGCGACTCCCCCTGAATATCTGCAGTCTCTGTATCCATAGTAGCATCAGTAGCATCTTGACCTTGACCTTGATCTTTATTTTCTGGCTCACCAACTGATGGTTGTGCTTGATTTGGACCTTGAGCTGGATATTGATCTTCATGATCATCATCTCTTGGCTTCCTTGCTAGCTCATCATCCTTAGAACCACTCTTATCTCCCCCTTGAGCTAAGAATTTGTCAAGTCTAGAACCAAGAGAATGAACAAGTGTTGTTATTAGGTCCATATCTTCTTGATGCTTGGCAGCTTGGAGCTTTAGCTGATTCTCCAAAGCTGTGACCCTCATCTCTAACATCTTCTTCTCTAAAAACAAACGACTCAGCTGCACTCGAACTGGATCAACAGGACGTGACGTAGAAGCAACATCAGATGTAGAGGCATGAGGTGGCATCGTAGCTTCAAATGAAGGCATACGAGCACTAAAAGTTCAACCAAAAACAATTGAAATTTCAAAAATTTACTTGAAACACATTCAAAAATATTTTGACTTTTCAATTTTTAAAATCATTTCATTTTCTAACCTTAAACAACTTTTGTCTATATTAAAATATCCATCTTTTAAACACTATACCGTAAGCAACAAGACTTATATAATTCACTAAGAATCATAACTTTCTATGGAATCATCATGTGCTTATCAAATCTCTCGTGCAATAAGAACTAGTTTGACACACAAACTGACACTTATTACATAAACAAAAATATAAAATAAAAATAAACTAAAATAAAAATAAACTAAAACAAAATAAAAACTAAACTACTTTATTTATTTGCAAAAAATTCTAAGTTTTTGCAGATTAGATCAGATTAGCATTTACATAAGTCTGCAAGTGAGAAGTAATTCTCTTATTATTAGTTATGAACAGTGACTCAACCACGATTACTGGTATATTTGTCCTCTTAAACACTCAGTACTTCCAGTTTCCTTTGAGTTGTGACCCTTTCGACATACCCTGGCCAAGGACAGTCACCATGTAACCCGAGTAGCCTAATATGCCACTGAATAGTTTGCGAACTTATGTGACCCACATTCAAATATACTTCCGTAATCGATACAAACACTAAGATAACAAATATTCAATATATATGCAAAACCATCCTTAAACAACGATGTCAGTCCTACATGCTGATGACGTCAGCACGAGGTTCGACCCCTTGGTGCTTTGTTTGGCTTCGTTTGGCTCGTACATAACATCCAACCATCGTTTAAGTATTCTATGACACTTATAAACCTTGGTTCTATGTTCTTGTACCTGCAAAACAATATATAACACACAAACACAAAACAAAACATAAACAGATATAATATTGAAGTTCAATTGTAATCATTAAATATCAACTCAAGTTCTTATTTAAATGATTACAAACATTGTTCCTAAAACATAAACGATAATCAAATCTATGTTGCGATTGTCACATCAAATCTGTATCTATAAATTATTGGGGTGTTACAACTCTCCCCCACTTGGAACGGATCACGACCTCGTGATCCAAGCCATATGCAAAGACGGATAGTACACAAGAACGCCATGTTCGGATTCCCAAGTACAATCGGACATCCTTCCATGCTTCCATAAAATCTTGTACATCTTCACCATTTTGTTTTGAACTCTTCTAAGTTCTTCATCCACTATGGCGATAGGTTCTTCCACGTAACTTAATTTGTTGTCAACTTCAATTTCTTCCAAAGGTACATAAGAAGCATCGTTGGCGAGACACTTTCTAAGATGAGAGACATGAAAGGTGGGATGAATTCCCGAAAGCTTATCGGGAAACTCTAAACGATAAGCAACTTTACCAACTCGAGCCAAAATTTTGAAAGGACCGATAAAACGAGGGCTCAATTTTCCACGTTTTCGAAATCGTAGGACACCTGTCCATGGAGATACCTTCAATAAAACACGATCGCCCACATTGAAATTAATCGGCCTTCTTCGTTTATCCGCATAGGACTTTTGTCAATCTTGTGCCGCTTTGAGTCTTTTCTTAATCACATCAATCTTCTAAATCGTTTTCAACACCACTTCCATGCCACCAATTTCCCTTTGTCCCACTTCTCCCCAACAAATAGGAGACCTACATTTTCTACCATACAACATCTCATATGGAGGCATTTGGATGCTTGCGTGGTAGCTATTGTTGTAAGAAAACTCCACCAAGGGCAAGTAAAGATCCCAAGTTCCACCAAAGTCAATAATACATGCTCGCAACATATCTTTGAGAGTTTGGATGGTCCTCTCACTTTGACCATCCGTTTGGGGATGATAAGCGGTACTAAAATTTAGTGTTGTGCCCATTTCCTCTTGAAATCTTCGCCAAAAATGGGAAGTAAAACGAGTATCTCTATCAGAAACAATGGAGATTGGGACTCCATGTCTTGCCACCACTTCTTTCACATAAATCTTCGCCAATACCTCGGATGAAGATGCTTCATGAATGGGAAGGAACAAGGCACTTTTAGTCCACCTATCAACTATTAGCCAAATCGTATCAAATTGATTTCTAGGTGTTTTGGGCAATTTGGTGACAAAATCCATGGTGAAATCCTCCCATTTCCACTTGGGGATTTCCAAAGGTTGCATTATACCGTAAGGCTTTCGGTGCTCCGCCTTCACTTAAGCACAAGTCAAACACTTTTCTACATACTTCACCACATCCCGCTTCATTCCAGGCCACCAATATTCTACCTTTAAATCATGATACATCTTGGTAGCACTGGGATGAATGGAATATTTGGATTTGTGAGCTTCATCAAGTAGAAATTGTTTCAACTCACAAGAAAATGGAATCCAAATTCTCCCAAATCGTATGGTAAGGCCATGAGAATCCTTGATAAAATATTGGATTTGACCTTGAATTCTTTCTTTCTTAGGATCTTGTTGCAAAGCCTTTTCTTGAGCCGCTTTTATTTGCTACATAAAGTCATTGGTGATTAACACCCATAATGGAGAGACAATGATAGAATGATGAGAACTCTTCCGACTTAAAGCGTCTGCTACCACATTAGCTTTCCCGGGATGATACAAAATCTCACAATCGTAGTCTTTTAAAAGATCAAGCCATCTTCGTTGGCGATTATTGAGATTTCTTTGTTCAAAGAAGTATTAGAGACTTTTGTGATCCGAATAGATAGTGAATTTGACTCCATAAAGATAATGGCGCCAAATCTTTAAAGCAAAAACAACCGCCGCCAGCTTCAAATCATGGGTAGGATAACGTTTCTCATGTTCCTTCAATTGCCTTGAGGCATAGGCAATGACTTTTCCTCTTTGCATCAATACACAATCGAGCTCACTGGATGATGCATCACAATACACGGTCATGTCTTCCACACCATCGGGTAGAAAAAAGTACCGGGGCTTGACTCAACTTCTCTCGTAATCGTTGAAATGCAACTTCTTGTTCATTTCCCCATTCAAACTTGATGTTCTTCCGGTCAACTTCGTCAATGGTGAGGCTATCTTGGATAATCTTGGATAAAATGACGGTAATAACCCGCTAGACCAAGAAAACTTTGAATCTCCGATGGGTTCTTTGGTTGCTCCCATTTCATCACCGCGTTTATCTTGGCCGGGTCTACCTTAATTCCTTCATTATTAACAACATGACCAAGGAATTGTACTCCTCTTAGCCAAAATTCACATTTCGTAAATTTGGCATAAAGTTTCTCTTTGCGCAACGTCTCTAATACTTCATTTAAATGAACTTCATGATCGGATGAGCTTTTAGAATAGATGAGAATATCATCAATGAAAACGATCACGGATTTATCAAGCATGGGACGACAAACGCGGTTCATGATGTAACACCCCGACTAAGGCGGAAACACGAAGTGCCACAATACGACATGATACAAAAGATTTAAAGATAAAACATCAAATTAAATTCCAAATATCATTCGAAATCAAAAGATAATAAGTTCAAGATGACGTTTTAGAATCCATTACATAACCATAATCCATAAATGAAAAACAAATTTTTTGCGTTACAAGTCCACCGAATAACAAGCAAGTACAATCCATGAGGCGGTCCAAGCTACGAACCTAATGATGTAAACCTGAAAAGCATGAAAAAAAAGTGTCAACTACGAGAGTTGAGTGAGTTCATAGGTTTTTAACTAACATCCAATTTATATTCCAATATAAATAGAGATAATGAGTCATAAAACTTCCAAGTATTCTTTCAAATAATCATCTCTAAAGCGTATGTTCAACTTATAACAACCAACATAATAATATCAATATCATTTAGCCACATGGGCATAATTCAAGTAAACTTTGATGAGTAAATACATGAGCCACTACTACTATTATTTTATCAAGTCCAACAATATATATAAATCATTTCATAGCACAAGCTGTCAATCAAGTGCCCGTATTAATAATAATAGGGTCGTGCCATGGAGACGACCATTTAAATTTAAGGTAGCTAGAGCACCACTATGGTCGGACTGGAAATGAAGGTCATCACGAAGGCAACCAACCTTCCACCGTTACACTTATGGGTGGGTGGACGAAACCTAGTTGCGCAACTCTATAACTACAGGCCTCCACTTTCGGAGTAAATAGTAGTGTACCGAAAGAAAACGGGTTGACAGAACTCAAGCTTATCATAAAACATTTATCACATTGACCAATCGAAACAATTTCATTTCATAATCATATTATCAAAAATCATTATATATATATATATAAGCAATTTCATTTATATATCATGCTTTTCACCCCGATAGTTAAACACATAAAGTAGTTTGAAAGGGGGTTATGACTCACTTGTTTCGAGAGGGATATAGAGCTGTTCAAATGCATGGAGAGTGCCTAGTGGTGTCGCCCCTTAAGCAAGCCTAAACCATGATATTCAAATATGCACAATGATGAGAGTCCATTTTGTGATAAAAACCCCTAAAGAAAGGCTTCATTTCTATGCTTAAATGAGTTAATATTTCAGAACTATCGATACTTAATGAATGATATGTTTGTGCAGGTTCCCGGAAGATGCGAGAGAGGGTAAATGACATCAACTGACTCAAGAAGGAAGCCTATGAAGTTACAAGACACAAGGAAGTGGTTCGGGAGCCAAACGAAGACTCAAGTGCAAGACAGCAGCCACCAGCGCCGTTGGACACATACCCAGCGCCGCTGGTGCTCACCAGCGAACGCTCTCCAGACCACAAGCGCCGCTAGCCCATTAGCCAGCGCCGCTGGCAGGCCCACCGGCGCCGCTGGTCGGCCCAGATCAGTAACCGACTTAAACACCTATTTAAGTCGAACTAACCTTCAAAACCCTAAGAGAGAGCCGATTCAGCAGCCCTAGCCGCCCAGGAATAACCCTAGATCGAAATTGCAGATTCCAAGAAGGTTTTGGAGCATCTAAACACCTTCCGATCTTCACTCTTGGTCTAGATCTTTCATCTTTATTTACTCTTTGTCTTTGAACTATGTCTTCTATATTCTCAGACTTTGTTATTCCTTTAATAATGCTAGGCTAGTAGACTGAATACTTGTTTGGATCAATGTGATCATGTAGACGCTTATTGTTTTACTGTGTTTGTTTAGATTATGTTGGAGTGTGCTTTACTGTTTATCGTAGATCCATGTTTATTAGTAATTCATGTTGCTATTGGTTTTATATCTGAACATATTAGTTTAATTCTGATGATTGTCTATGATCATGTACTAGGACTAATATGCTAAGACAGAAAACAACTAGTTGGTTTATAACTAGAAGTAAAAAGTGATTCACTTGTAACCGAGGGATCCAGAACCATAGTAACTAGGGTGAATTGAACATGAAGCTTAACAATACCAGACGCGATCCTTTGACTTGGAAACAAGCACTATGGTCACCGGAGGGAATTATATCTGGTCATGGCTTAAGATCCGGGTAATTAAAAGATGAATTAGTAACACAAACTTTAGGTCATAATACTTAAAACAATGAATCTAGCAAGAATTTGTTTTAAAGGGTAGTGTGAGTCTAGCGACAGTACTACTACTTAGGTAAAGTGAATCTAACGAGAATCGGAATCGTGATTAAGTTTCCAACAGGCTAACAAACCAGTAGGATAGTATTTGGTCGTACCATGAGATCGGAGATGCCAAACAAGTATTTTAATTTAATTACTGATAGTTGTCCTTTCAAAACTATTTTCAAAGTAGCCTTTTGCTGCAAAGCATTTGGTTATATTTTCTTATTTAATTGCTAAAAATTAGTTTATTAGGAGTTAGTGACAAACCCCCAAACAAACTAGAATTACACGTACTACTAGATTAGGTAACGCAACGCGTCCCTGCGAACGATCCTGTAATTTACCACTAGGCTATACTCAACTGACCGGGTTCGCTGCTCGTTAAAGTGTGTGTTAGTTTAGATAGTTACTTGTACAACATAAATTTTAAAGACTAGGAAATAAATAAAAAATATACACCCATCACACAACGTAAGTGTGTGTTGCATGAACTAGTAAACTAGATCATGAGATGTACGCTAGTAGACTTGCCCATCTTTGGTTGTTGTTTAATTATGGTATTGTTGTTCATCTCCTTTGGTTGGAAAGTATTTGGTGATCAAGGTCATTTATACGATTTTTGTACGTTTATTGAAATTTTGGTAGTTTAACTTTGTTTTATATATATTTTCCATTACATACTTTGTTCAATAACAACATTTGACATTTGTGTTCTTATAATACTAACGTTGATATCTTTTACTGATTTATAATTATTTATTTAATTTAATATTATTAGTTAATTATTTATTTATTTTATTGATTTATTAGTTAAATAATTCCTTATAATTATTTTTAAGTCCTTAAATTATCTCTAAAATTCATAGATAATTATATTTTATTGATTTATTAGGTACCATGCATTGGAGGAAGTGTGACGAATGTGAATCAGAAATGGAGGAAGAAATAAATAGAGAAAAAAACCTGAGAATCCTTCGTGCAGCACGAGCCAGCGCCGCTGGGCTCAAACCAGCGTCGCTGGGGACTGAAGCCAGCGCCGCTGGAGACTCACCAGCGCCGCTGGGTGGACCGGAACAGCCTGGAAACCCTAATTCCTTGTTCACTTCTTCTTTCATGTTAGCCGATTTTAGGCCCGGAATTAAGAGTTACGATCAGGAGGCTTTAATACGTTTTATTCCGGGAGAGAAAAGAGCAAAAAGAAGTCTGGGGGATCCACCCGAAATGATGAGAACCATACCATCGCAGCCGAAGGAACACAAAAGCTTCGGAAATGGCACTAATCCGTACCAAAGGTCAAAGGTGAAACTCTCAGAGATGCTGATACGGCAAGAACAGCTAATGGAAGGAATTGTGAACTTCAATCAGAAGGATTACGCAGAATGGAAGAAAGCATGGGAAGAATGCATGAAACTACATTGGAAACTCCTTAACTCGATGAATGAAATTGTGAATTATATCAGAGAAGTGTCAGCCGAGGAAGCATGCCATGAGAAGGTTACATATGATCTCTGTGTCACGAAAGCGGAAGACGTTTAGAGTTTGTTGCAGGAAAAAGCAGACACAATATGGAAGAGAATCGAAGAAAAGTTGAAAGAGTTAGTAGGAGAATTGACAAACATGAAGATAAATGGAAAGGATAAATCTAAGTGGAAACTAAAGGAGACCGAGTTATATTCTACCCTCAATCACGTTAAGTGGACGATGGAAAACTTTAGGAGACTTAAGGAGAGAGTTAACGAGGTTAGGAAATTGCTTAATGAAGTTATCACACCGAACCAACATCGTTGGAGATCGACTAGCACCCTTGATGACTTTCCAGAAGGGGCCCAGCGCTGCTGGACTCCCGCCAGCGCCGCTGGAAGGACATCTGGACATCACCAGCGCCGCTGGATGCCAACCGGCGCCGCTGGGACTGGGCAGCGAGAAATTTTGAAGCCGGTCTTGATCGGAACTAGAGGAAAAACAATTGCCTTTACGAAACCGGAACCTAACACGGAATGGAACGATTATAGTCAAGAGCTGCCAGGAAAATTGATGATTAAATGTCAAATAAATGAAGCTGGAACTGTATTGGCACTACTTGATTTAGGATCAAACGTAAATATTATGCCAAGAATTTTACATGAATTCCTAAACCTAAAAGGAGGAAATGAAAAAGGCATGAAATTGGAAAGCATTAGTGATGTCTCACTATGTAGAGGAATAGAACAAGAAGGAGTTAGAGTTATGATAGAGGGAGTACAATTTGAAGTTACATTCATAGTCCTAGATCTTCCTCACCATCATGGACTCAGCTTGATTTTAGGAAGGCCATTCTTACGCTCAGCAAAGGCAACCATGGACTTTGACAGAGATGAAATCATTCTAAGAAAAGGTACGGAGAGCATTTTGTTGAAAGGAGAAATAAAAGGAGAAGATTCAGAAGCAAAATGCTACCGTATTGAGCTTAAAGAAGAAGACTTGGAAGAATTTCTAACAAAGGACGTCCGGACACCGAATATTGAAAAGGAGGATATGTTAGCATCGTTAGAAGAAGAAGAAGAGTTTATCGATTCAACTTTAGACTCTTCCATTGTTTACTTGTTCAAGCAAGAGGAAGATGAAACCCTGGAAGATACATGGCAACGTATGATTGGATTAGTAATAAGGTTCCCTCCTAACAGATTTTGGAATGATGACGTAGTTGACTGCTTTTACTATGGAGTGGGAGAAATGGAACAATACCTCTTAGATGAGGCAGCAGGAGGAGATTTTCTTATTATGTCAACGGAGGAGCAATTAGATATCCTAAACGATAAAAGGGGTAGGAGGGTGAGTTTAAAGGAAAAGGAAGAAGTCGTTAAGGAACTCCAACCAGTGTTTGCCGTGAAGAAATTCGAACAGAGAAAAGAAGAAAGAATGGGCGAAGCATGGAAAAGGATGGAAGCACTCGTAGATATGTGTCCGCCCGGTGCAATTGATGACGTTGCTAAAGTAGAAGCTTTTTATCTCGGTCTATTCGTAGAAGAAAAAGAAGAATTGGAAAGAGCTCGAATAAATGTGTACGACTCATCTCCAGAAGAATTCATAGCAGCAATAGAAAAGCTAACATTCACGGAAGAAGCCGAATTATACAAGAAAGCAAAGTCGGAAGCTGAAACGAAGCAACCAGCGCCGCTGGACACCCACCTGGAGACCACCAGCGCCGCTGGGCAGCAACCAGCGCCACTGGCATGCCTACAGGCGACCACCAGCGCCGCTGGGAGACCACCAGCGCCGCTGGTACCCTTCAGGACAACAACCAGCGCCGCTCAAACCCTACCAGCGCCGCTGGCACCAACTGCAATCTCGAATTTTGCGATCCTAAGCCCATGTTAAATCAAATCGACCCTAGAGTTCAAAAGCAGATCAATGTGGAGATGAATAAAGCTACGGAAGCAAGGAGGAACTCAGAAAGCTTGGAGGAGAAGAAAAGAGTCAACGTCAAAGAAGATATAAGTCACTTCGAACAAACACCAACGGGTGCCGGCCCTAGGCCTAACCCGTACTCCTCAACCTAGTTCCAAAACCGAGTCCGGCTGAAGACTAGTAAACTTAGCGCTTCTTGGGAGGCAACCCAAACAGTAATTTTTCATTTTTATTTTTATTTTTCATTTTTAGGAATTGTGACTAATTGCAACTTAGTGATTGTTTTAAACTTTATCGTTTGTGATATGATATGAAAATGTTGAAAGTATCACAGATGCAAGCTTTCAAGGATCGAAGGAACAAGTAACTTATTGCAATCGTGTTTTATGTTTCTATTTTTCATTTTTGTTTTAGCTCGTATTTTCCATTTTTGATAAATTGATCGAAGTGTGCAGAAGTATTTTGCTTTGTAGTCTGAAGGAAACCATGCACTTGGCCAAAAGCTAAGTGTGGGGGAGTTCGTGCATCAAATTGCTGAAGAAATTAGATTGCAGAACAAGTACACGAGCCACGAGCGCCGCTAGTCATACAACCAGCGCCGCTGGTACTGCATCTGGGCAGACCAGGGCCGCTGGCCACACCACCAGCGCCGCTACCCACTCCACCTGCGCCGCTACCAACTCAAATCACCCACCAGCTCCGCTGGGTATCTCACCAGCGCCGTTGGCACCACCACCAGAACCATTTTCCACCAATCAGCGTTGTTTACAACTCCGTTTTGCGCACCAGATCACCAAAAATACAAAAAAATCAGAAAAACCCAAAAATCCAAAAAAATTTAAAAAATCAGAAAATACCAAAAAGAAAAGAAGATGGAGAAGCAACCATGGATCGCCATCAAATGGAGACGATTGAAGTTATCAAGAAGCTCATCATGTTCAACTCTCTCCATACAAATGCCATCTTCAACAAATTATCATGCAATCTTAGACCGGGGAAGTTTCGTTAATCCTTTTACTTTAAATTTCACGTGTTTTTCCTATTACTCTTTGTATTCTATGAATAGTACAACGAGGGCGTTGTACAATTTAAGTGTGGGGGGATGGAATAGGAAAAACCCTTGGTCAAATTGTTTGATTTTAAATGAGTTTTCTACTACTTATTTCATGCAAATTTCAAGTTTTAAGTGTCTGAAAACTATTTTGAGATTATAAGCTTTGCAAGTAGACAAAACTATTATCTGAAAATTTAAGTGTCTGCAAATTTCTACTATCTGAAAACTATTTTGAGATTAAGCAACATTAGCTTGGTAAGATGAACGGTTAGTCAGAATTGTTAGCTTAACTACAGATTTGTGGCTGTTCATGCTTCCAACTGAATTAGAGCTTAGACTGAAACTGTATGCGATTATGTTTGCCATAGCACATTTAATTGGACTTTAATATACCTAGCAATTTAGAGCTTTCTAGTCATTAGCATAGGTGTATAAATTGGACTTAATTTACGTGCTTGTGTAGGAACTCATTTAGATGTATGGTTTACCTTAAATCTTACACTATTTAATGTGAACTAGTTGCATGCGGAGTAGGATTATGAGTAATCTGGGATCTCTGATAATGTCTAATGCATGAATAATGTAGTAAATCCAAAAGAAAAGGCAATCGGTAGATTAAATAAAAGTTCAAACAACTATTAACGAGTAAAATCAATAAAAATGCATCAAGTTATGTCGCTCTGCGCGTGGGAAACCACCGACCTGTCACCGCTGTCTTGATGTAGAACTTTGTGAGTCCACCTAACAAGATGTAAACAAGATCAAGATATAGCAAGATATAAGGTTAAACAATAATAATCACAAGTTATATCAAGTAACCCGACTGGCAAGTAAATCGAAACTAGATGGGACTAGTTAGAATTACGATCCAGATAATGGATAAGAGTAATAAAGTATGGTTGCTTGAAACTATATAAATTACTAAATATAATCAAGTATTATGGCAATGAGTCAAGATGTATTTTTCAATGTATTTTATTTATTTCCAATAAACAAAATACAAGAGTTGTTGCGGAACAAAGATAATCACACTTGTGAAAGTATCTAAACAACCCAGAAATACAAATGATCTATGTAACAAGGAATTACTCGTAAGAATACTTAGAGTAATATCACACGTTGCAATTGCCAAAGTTCCAAGCAGTTTTGCAAGTGTGAGAAGTCTTATATTTATAGGCAAAGCATGTCTTGATGACATGGCAAAAAGCCGTACTAAATATGGTTGGATGGATTTGTAGGACAAATCCATAACACGCTTGTTTAAGGTAAAGTATGTCAGTTTCTTTTATGTGACTTGACATACTTTATTCCCAACCTTTTTGCTAAAACTTTCCCAATCCCATGTTGATAGTAATTAACCGGGTAAAGGTAGTTAAAGCTGCAAAAAGACTTTCCTCGTAATCAGTTGAAAAAGTATTGTAAGTACTTTTTCACTGAGCCTCTTCAGATTCAACTTCAGGTAAGATCTTCTCTGAGCTCTGCTTCTGAGATGATCTTCTTCCTCAGTCTTCAGTCTTTGACTTTCGTCTGAACGTCTTCAGTGTTGGTTGATTCTGAATCTGAAGTGAAGCTTCAGTGAGCTATATTCTGAATGACTTCAGAATCCTGAGCAAGCTTTCTTTACTGAGCTTCAACTATTTTGAACAAATTATACTTAGTCGATTTTCGACCTAACGAATTCCCCCTATTTGTTCTAAAATAGTTCATGTATTTTAGACTTCTATCTATACAAGTTTGTAAGTCTAAAAGTACAAGTTTTTTTTTTTTTTGTTTAAGTTGTAAAAATATTTCTAAGGACATCTCATAGATCACGATGCCTTAAGAAAAATTTTCTTGTTTGTTTTCTAACTTAAACTATTTTCTAATAATATGATGTAACTTGCAACTATATATAAGATACTGAGATGATTGTTCAGTTACAAGTACAGAAATGAAGTGAAATGGAAAATATTTACAAGTACAAATATTTACAAAGAGATACACTACTTCTTTGCAGGCCTTGAGCCAGAAGGACATTCAGTAGCTTTTCTCTTAGGAGAGCTGATCTTTCCAAATAGCCTTTCCTCCATCTCAACCTTGGCCTTCATTTTCTGTTGGATCTTCAGCATCCAGGCGCCATTCAGATGAGACTTCGGTTTTCCCTTCAGCGCATTGATCATCTCCTTATGCTCAGAATACCCAAACTTATGCACCGACACTTGCTCATACTCTTCTTCAGCTCTACCTTCTCTTTTCACAGTCAGATTAAACAGCTTCAGACCATCTTCCTTTAGAATTTGCACATCCAGGATCTTTGCAGGATGACACCTGTGTTTCATGTAGTAATCATACTGATCCTTCTCATGTTTATCCTTTACCTGAGCAACTTCTTTGGAAATGGGTATGAATGTAGAGAGGTCAGCATCTCGAGCAGTTTTTCTTGAAGTCCTTGGGCCAGTAAGTTTGGGCTTCTAGGTGGCCTGCAGATTTCCTTTTCAGCTTTCAGAACACTGGACATTATTTCTTTCTTTTTAATCTCCATCTCTTTCTTTCTATTCTTTATCAAGTCTTCAATGGATATTTTGAAAGTGAGATGGTCCAGTTTCTGTTCCAAGGGAGAATACTTCATCCCATATTCATATTCTGCCATATCCACCAAAGCTTTATGCACTCTTGCGTCATACTTGATCTTCTGATATCTTTCTTTAGTAAGACCAAGAGCTGCAGCATCCACCAGATCAATGGTACCCATTGCCAAGTGTTGGGCCCTTTCTCTTTCTTGAGTCTCTCTCCACATAATGAATTGATTGGAGACTTGTTTTTGAAGGGCTTCCAACTTTTTCTGATCAGCTTCCAAGTCTGGCAATGGATAACCATGCTCATCCACATTTTCACCAACCACAAAGCCAGAGTCCTTGGCCCCTTTTTTCTTTGGCTCCTCAACCATCTTTGCTTTGCCTTTATCTTTCCTTGATGGTTCAGATGGTTGAGGTTCAGATTGTACCTTTGGTTGTTCCCCCTCATATCCAAATGTCCTTTTGGTTGCTTCAATAATCTTGAGAGCTGGCCAGCAACCCAATTGGCACATCACTTCCCCCTTTGGGATCTCTGCAGGCATCCTTGCATATAAGTCGATAGCCTGTTGCATGCCCTGCAGAGGTTCCCAATTCTGCTGGGAAATACTATCAGAAATTCCCTTTGACATAGTTGCAAACTGAGCTCTTAATCTGAAAGTAGAGTTCAGATTTAGCTTCTCATGCTCCAGGACTTCCTTTAGTAACCCCTTGTCTTCTTCAGATAGAATACCAGAGGGAGGAGGAGTAACAACTTCAGAAGTTGTCTTGAGCAGGGCCAGGATTTCATCCAGTTGCTTTGACTGGTTCTGAACTTGTTTATCAAGAGTTGACACAGAGTTTTTCATTTCAGTTACAGCCCTGTCAACCTTGTCATTTGTTGCTGTAGATACTTTAGAAACCAGCATCCTGACCCTCTCTTCAACCTTGTCAGCCACCGACACTGAAATCTGAGAAATTAGATCTTCAAAAATATAGATTTCAGTGTCGCAGAAACTTTATCACCAACTGAGGCACCAAGAGACTCTTCATCAACACCGGGCTTCTTCACCAACTCACCTACTTCCTTTTCAAGTACCAAGAATGAACCTTGGATCATTAACAACCAGGATTGCAGATTCGCAACTACTGAACTCTGCACATCCCTCTTGGTCAACTTGAATGCTTCACCAATAGCCCTACTTAATCCATTGCATGATGACACCAATTCATGTAACTTCCCAACCACCAAGCTCTCATTTATTGCAATTCTTGTAAATTCATTACCCATAACACTTTGGGCATCCTTCAAATCTGCCAGAGACTTGGTGTTGGCAGCTAGAGATTTTGATAAGCCCTCAACCTGAATGAGAAGGTTGTGGACTGCATTTTGTGACTTCTCTAGCTGAGCTTCCATGCTCAGAGGTGCAGCAGTCGAAGTGGAAGCTGAAGCAACAAATGGAGTTGTTCTGAAGCTCGCCAGAGATTTCTCTAAAATTCTTTCTAAAGGACCATCAGACTCGGTCTCAGAATCAAGCTCTTTCTCTTGTTCTCCTGGCAGCTCATAAGTCCTCCTTGGTGGAGCATCATGGATTTGAGGGTGAAGAAATTGAGGAGGTAGTTGATACGGTGGATCGAGATCAATGAATTGTTGTTGTTGTTGTTGTTGTTGTTGTTGTTGTTGTTGTTGTTGTTGTTGTTGTGATTTTTGTTGTTGTTGTTGTGATGATGGTTCTTCAAAATGAGTGAGGGTTGGCTCAGAATCTGAAAGATTCTCCCCCAGTAATTCTTCATCAAAGACGAAGTCTTCGAGGTTTCCCTCGGGTAGCTCATCTTCATCCCAGACATTTACATCCTGGTCAGATATGCTCTGGTCTAGATTCCCAGAATCCAGACCAGCACCCAGTTCAGCAGCTGCTTCAGCAGGTGCATCATTACTGGTCAGAGATGGAACTGCTTCAGACGATACCAGTTGTGCCTCAGTAACTCTTGTGCTGGATCCAAGAGTCTCATCATCGGCCGCAGACTTTGAAACCTCCATTCCTCTGGGTATCACCTGAGAAATATCAAAAGTTTGTGCAAGCAAAGAGTGTAAGATTTGTGAAGTTACAGGGAGTGCATGTGCAGACACAACTTCTAATGTGTGTTGGGCTGACACACCAATATCTTCACCATCTCCTCCTAAAGAAGTTTTGGAGATGGCTGCTTGTGGGTTTCCCATTTGACCTTCTTCTGAAACCTGTTTTGAGGTTTCAGAAGGCTGAGCTTGGGTACTAATATCCTTGGGTTGTAAGGATGGCCTAAAAGGACGCAGTGTTAATAAACCCTTTGGAAATCCTGAGTAATCTTTTGAGAGATCCTCAGGTTGGTCAGAGGAAGATGAAAGTGGCAGGATAAAACTTGTTTTGGGTTTAAACAGGTGTAGCGTAGTGCCACTAGATCGACTGGTGGGTCTCACATTCTTTTGTGACCCGCCTAGTGATCTTTCTGAGCCAGCCGGTCGTGCTGTGTCAGTTTTAACGTTGTTACTAAGTACCTGAAGCATGGCAGGGGACAGTTCAGGTTCGTCCTCAGACTCGGTCAGCTTGGAGAGGTCCTTACAAAATTCAGTCTAAGAACTCTCCTGAAGGACGTCAGCATAACCCTCTCCTAGAATCGCCAAAAAACAAATGCTCAAAAACCTGGGAAAGGGAATATGGATGCTCCTCTTCCCCTTCAACTTAGTCAACAGCTGAGCAAACAGCATCTCAGCAAAATCCACCTTCATCCCATGCCACAAGTAGTAGCCCATCTCGACCTGAATCAAAGAGATTTGATCCAGTCCTCCACTATTTCCTCCTAGACACTCTACTATTTGTGTCCAGAAGTATCTCCACCACCCCTTAAAACCGGCAATGAAGATGTGGCCCGACGTCTTCAAATTGCCATCATCATCAACGATCTGGTTGTGGCCAGTAACCAGCAAAACTTCCCTGAAGTTCACCCCTTTTTGTCTTTTCGTGTACGGGGTGTTAGGAGGCAAATAGTTCAACCTCAGCGCCTCCCTAAAACCGTCAAGCGTCAATACGCACTTCACCGTACCCTCCTTTAGCGTGAAGGCTATTGACTTCTCATCTTTGGCTACTTCGGCCGTATACCAAAATTCCAGCAAATAACGATGGTATAAATGCTCTGGGTCAGCAGTAAGAGCGTATGAAATGGGGCAGCGTTGAAGAAACGTATTTAATCTGCCCAGAATCCCTTCAGATTTGGCATTCAGGGCTGCCTTAAAATTATTCATGTTGAAGCGAATGGTCTTAGACTCAAAGTCTTTTGGCCATTGAGAGCTGGGCTTAACAGCAGATTTGGGTGGAGAATATTCAAAAGCAATGAGGGTTCTTGGTTCTTTAACGGAGGATGAGGAAGCCATTTAAAGAGAGATAGAATGAAATGAAGAAAAGGAGATGAAAATGTGTTAAGAAATTTTAGGGTTGGAAGTTATGAAAGAGGATGAAATCAATATTGAATACTCGAGAGAATGAATTGAATGTTTGAGAGAATGAGAGAGAAATATGATTGGGAGTAAATGAAAAATGAAGTAAATGAAAGAATGATTTTGGAAAAAGGTTTATATATTTTCAAAGAAATTCAAAGGATTTTTAGTTGAAAATAGATAAAAGAATTTTGGAATTCAAACTCAAAGAAAATAATGATATTTTATTGATGGTAATTTTGATCGGTTTGAAGTCCGAAATAATTTTAGGCGACACGTCCGCATTAAATGCTACAACGGGCATGACCCCACCTTTTCGAGAAAAATCAACCATTTTTAATGCAAAAGCAATGATCATTTTCCTTTACGGCGCAAGTGGTATGACACGTCAGTAAAAGGTATCTTGGAACAGTAAAAGTCATGTGTCCACTTGCCAGCTAGGTATCCATTGTATAATAAAAGGTTTTGATGGACTTCAGATTTAATAATATTAAATTTCTGAGAGAGGTTAAGGAAGTGCAATCTGAACCTTCTCATATTTTAGACATTCTGAAGTCCTTCAGTTTCTGAAACATTTCAGACAAAATGTTTTTTGAGGCAAAAATTCCCCCTCAGAAAGAAAGTTTCCTTCTCTTGTAAAAACATTTTTGCCAATTCCCCCTGAAATGCTACAATAGCATTCCTAATTCACTGATGAGATGTTTAAAAGTTTTGACATCTAAAGGTTTTGTGAACACATCAGCCAGTTGTTTATCAGTGGGAATGAAACGAATTTCAATGTCACCTTTTAAAATATGATCACGAATGAAATGGTACTTGAGATCAATATGCTTGGTTTTAGAGTGCATTACAGGATTGTGAGATATTGCGATGGCACTTGTGTTATCACAAAATATTGGCGTTCTTGTGTACTTAACACCATAATCAGTTAGTTGATTCTTCATCCATAAAATCTGAGCACAACTTGCAGCAGAAATGTACTCAGCCTCAGCAGTTGATAATGATACTGCAGTCTGCTTCTTGCTTGTCCAACTAACTAATTTGCCACCAAGAAAATGACACCCACCTGTGGTACTTTTCCTATCTATCTTACAACCTGCATGATCAGAATCTGAATAACCCATGAGATATAGACTTGAGCCTTTGGGATACCAAAGACCTAGTCTGGGGACACCTTTCAGGTATCGAAAAATTCTTTTTACTGCATTCTGGTGTGCTTCTCTGGGATCAGATTGAAATCGTGCACAAAGACATGTTGCAAACATTATGTCTGGTCTACTTGCAGTTAAGTACATCAATGATCCCACCATACCACGATATTTTGTGGGATCGACAGGTTTTCCATTAGGATCTGAGTCCAAAGTTAATGGTGCAGAAATTGGAGTATCTTTAGATGAAACTGAATCAAATTGATATTTCTTTAATAAATCTTTGACATATTTTTCTTGATTAATAAAAATACCATCACTGGTTTGTTTTACTTGAAGACCCAGAAAATATGTCAATTCACCCATCATACTCATTTCATACTCAGAAGACATAATTTTTGAAAACTTGTCACACAATTTTATATTTGTAGATCCAAACACAATATCATCAACATATACTTGTACAAGTAAGATATCACTTTTCTCATGCAAGATGAATAAAGTGTTATCTATAGCACCTCTACGAAAACCATTATCTAAAAGATGTCGAGTTAGAGTATCATACCAGGCTCTAGGTGCTTGTCTCAGACCATACAATGCTTTGTTCAGTCGATACACCCAGTGAGGTTTATCTTTGCTTTCAAATCCTGGAGGTTGATATACACACAACTTCTTCTAGCTCTCCATTCAAGAATGCACTTTTAACATCCATTTGGTAGACTTTGAACTCATGATGAGCTGCAAATGCTAAGAAAATTCTGATAGCTTCTAGTCTTGCCACTGGTGCAAAAGTCTCATCAAAATCAATTCCTTCTTCTTGTACATAACCCTTTGCAACAAGTCTGGCCTTGTTTCTGATTACATGGCCATCTTCATCTACCTTGTTTCTAAAAACCCATCTTGTCCCAATTGGTTCTTTCTTCAGATTGGGGGGACATGGAACAAGCTCCCAAACATTGTTCCTTTCAAATTGGTTGAGCTCTTCTTGCATGGTATCAACCCAACTTGGATCTTTCAAAGCCTCGTCAATCTTCTTCGGTTCTATCAGTGACAAGAAGCTGACGAATAAGCATTGATCGCTTGTGGCTCTTCTGGTCTGATCCCCTCTACTTGGATCGCCAATCACTTGCTCAATTGGATGTGAGCGAGTCCATTTAGAGTAATGACCAGGATGAACACTGATATCAGTGCAAGAACTCCTCTGTCCTACTCCAGAAGATGGATCAGAATAAACTATTTCAGTTTCATCATCTTCATCATCTTGTAAATCACGATTTGCATCATGAAATTCTTCGTTCTGAGGTATTTCAGGGGAAACTGATATCTGAGGAGTAGCACGCACATCTGATCCAATAGTCAATTCAGAAGGTAGTTTGAATGTGACTGAGGGATAAATGGAATGTTACTTTGCTGATTCGAAGTTGGTTCTGAACTGGAGTGAACAGAAACATGTTCAGGTGACTGATTTGATTTGTCATTTTGATCAGAATCACCGAAACTGAGAGGACTTCCTGAAGGTTGTTCAGAGACTGGTTTATCAAAGATTGCAGAATTTGATTCATCAAAGGTAACATGAACTGACTCATCAACCTTTTCAAGTCTTTTGTTATAGACTCTAAAGGCCTTGCGAATTGTTGAATAGCCTAGGAAATACCCTTCATCAGCTTTGGCATCAAATTTGCCCAATTTGCTGGAATCATTCAAAATGTATACTGGACATCCAAAAACATGAAAATATCCAATATTGGGCTTTCTATTTCTGAGTACTTCATAGGCAGTCTTCTTATGTCTTTTGACATAAATGGAACGATTCTGAGTGTAGCAAGCAGTTGCAACAGCTTCAGCCCAAAAACATTTTGGAAGACCTGATTCATTCAACATACTTCTGGCAGCTTCTATCAGTGTTCGATTCTTTCTCTCTACAACACCGTTTTGTTCTGGAGTGTGTGCTGAGGAGAAATTCTGATATATGCCAGTGTCAGTGCAGAAGGTTTCCAGAGTGGAATTTCTGAACTTAGTGCCATTTTCACTTCTGAGCTAACAAACTTTTCGCTTGTGTTTGAGTTTAATTTGTTTGATGAGGGCAATAATTTCAGAAGCAGCTTCACTTTTATTTCTGAGGAAGATTACCCAACAATATCTTGAATATTCATCAACTACAACCAAGGTGTACTTCTTCCCAGCTCTTGTCTGAACATTCACAGGACCAAAGAGATCCATGTGTAACATGTGAAGTGGTTCAGTGATGCTGAAATTTTGCTTGGTTTTGAAAGATGCTCGTTTCTTCTTTCCCATTTCACACCCTGGACATGGCTTGTCTTTATTGAAAGACATGGCTGGTATCCCATCAGCAAGTTGTTTTCTTGACAATTATTTATATTTTTGAAATTGAGATGGGATAGCCTTTTGTGCCACAACCAATTGGTGTCCTCATCAGCCTTTGTATAGAAACATTGTTCAGAAGTAGCACTGTTCATGTCTACTACATAAATGTTTCCTTTTCTGGGAGCAATCATTACTACCTTCCAATCTCTGTTGAATATGGTACCTTGTGAAATATCAAATAAGACCTTAAAGCCATCATCACAAAGTTGACTGACACTGATCAGGTTATATTTCAAACCATTCACATATGCAACTTTTGTGAATTTGACTTGACCATTATTCACAATACCATATCCTTCAGTTTGTCCATGATCATCATTACCAAAAGTTATTGAGGGCCCCTCTTGCACCCTATATTCCTCCAGCAGGGATTTGTGACCAGTCATGGTTCTGCCAGCAGCACTGTCAAGAAACCAAGTATTCTTTTTGCGGTCACCCTGCACATACACAAAAATTAGTTCTTTTTGGGAACCCATCTTTTGATGGGTTCACTGGACTTTCCCTGAACAGTCTCAGATTTCTTTGGTATGTGTGGAACAGATGGATCAAAGGGAATTTCAGTCATAACTTCTGATGACACAAAAACAGTTGGTTTAATGATCTCAGAAACCTTTTTCTTCTCAGATTTTTGCTTTTCTTGTTTGATTTTCTTTGAAAAAGGTTTTGGGTTTTGTTTGGGATTTTGGGGAGTGCTTTCAACATTTTTCAATCGTGCGTTACAGCTTTGCACTTGCATAGCCAAGTTTTGAAATTGACTCTCAATTCTTAACAAAATAGATTCATGATCAGACACTTGAGCTCTACCAGAATCTGAGGTAGAAGGCTCAGCAGGGATGACATTCTTCTTCTTTTTCTGGTTTTTGGAAACCTGATTTGAAGATTGAGGGGAGGGCTTCTTGGATTTAGCCTTCTTGTCTGAAGCACTGGTCTGACATGCTTCAGATTTGCCCCCATGTTGTTCCTGGGCTTGATCAGTTATCATTTTTGATTTTCCAAGATCTTTAAAAACAATTTCTGGTCTCATTTCTTTTGGAAGAGCATCAAAATCAGTTATTACAGAGGCAAGATGAAGATCACCAGTGCCATAAGCGATTCTTTGGTTTTCAAAAGTTTTCTTTATGGCAGCTTCTGGAAAAGGTGATTTCATCCAGGATTTTATTATTTTTTGTTCCTTTTCTAAAATGATTTTCAGTTTTTCCTTTTCTAATTCTAATTTTGAAACCATTGATTGATAACTTTTCAGAGTCAACTGAACATCTTTCAGTTCTTTCAATCTAACCTGACTGGCGTTCAGTTCAGAAGAATTTATTTCAAAATTTTTAATACCTTCTGAACGCACAGTCTCAACATACGATATGTCAGCCTCAATTCGAACTAAAAGATCCAGTTTTAGTCCTTCATCATTCTCATAACCAAATTCACTAACCTTTTTCATGATAATATCCACCCAACGACCAGATTCCACATCAGATTTAACAACATGACTTTGATCTTCACGAGCCATGAAACACATATCCCTTACTTCTTCTTCATCATCAGATGACTCATCAGAATCCTCCCATTTTTCAGTATTGGCTACCATGCAGCTATTTTTGTTGGATTCTTCTTGTGCCATCATTGCCATGTGGACTTTAAGCTTTTTGTACTTAGCTTTGTACCCATCATCTGGCTTCTGAAAGATAGAGTGGTTAGGAGCAGTGTGTGATGAGGAAGGTTGTGATGATCTACATTCCTTCATAAAATGTCCTTTCTTTCCACATTTAAAACATTCAAGATTGGACTTATCAACAGCGTTGTTAGATGAAAATTGTTTGCCATTTCTTTTGTTTTTAAGCTTAAAACGATTAAAAGTTTTGGCAATCATAGCAATTAGATCATCATCATCATCCTCATCACATTCATGTGATGCATAATCAGAAATACCAACTTTCATCAATTCAGCTACTATCTTCTTCACTGAGTCAGACTGATCACTCTCAGAAGATAGTAGGGCAGTGTCTTGAGGTTCAGAATAATGAACCAGAGCTGACTTGGTAGATGAATGATTCTTTGCATCTTGCTCAGCCACTGCTCTTTCTGCTTTGTTTTCCTCAGTGAATCTAAAAGTACCATATAGAGAAGCAAGAGTGTGGCTGTGAAGAGTATTTCCTTGTCTTAACACCATGATCAAATTTTCCCATTTTGAAGGTAAAATATCACAAAATTTTTCAAGCAAAATTTCTTTGTCTTTTATGACACCAAGAGCTTTTAATTTATTGACCAAATTTGTAAATCTAAGATATGTTTCAGTTAAAGACTCATTTGGTAATGCAAAAAATGCTTCATATTTTTTATTTAAAGAAAATTTTCTTGTGGTAACAGTTTCCTTTGTTCCTTCAAATTGTGTTAGCAATTCTTCCCACATCAACTTAGAATTGTCAAGTAAAACAAGAGTAGGTTTTAAACTTTCTGGGACAGTAAAGAGAATCATGTTTTGTAACTTAGAATCTAGGTCAGCCAAACGATGATCTTTTTCTGACCAATGATCTTTCTCTTTGGGTGTTAACCTAGGGGTTCCATCTTGATTAAAAACAACAGTTGAAGCATTCATGGGAACATAAGGACCTTCAACAAGAATGGTGGTTAAGTGTCTTTCAACACCAGCGATGTACTTGAGCATACATGCCTTCCAAGTAATGAATGTGTCACTATTTCCATTAAATTTTGGTACTGGATTATTTGGAAAGTGAACATGAACACTGGGTTGAGCTGGTGGTGGAGGTTGTGGATTTTGATTCATATTGACATTTGGGTTAGGGTTTGGTTGTTCGATTTCAGACATCTTGTAGGATCAAAACAGGTATAACAACTTAATGATTTAACCTGGGAAGCTCTGATACCAAATGTGAGTCCACCTAACAAGATGTAAACAAGATCAAGATATAGCAAGATATAAGGTTAGACAATAATAATCACAAGTTATATCAAGTAACCCGACTGGCAAGTAAATCGAAACTAGATGGGACTAGTTAGAATTACGATCCAGATAATGGATAAGAGTAATAAAGTATGGTTGCTTGAAACTATATAAATTACTAAATATAATCAAGTATTATGGCAATGAGTCAAGATGTATTTTTCAATGTATTTTATTTATTTCCAATAAACAAAATACAAGAGTTGTTGCGGAACAAAGATAATCACACTTGTGAAAGTATATAAACAACCCAGAAATACAAATGATCTATGTAACAAGGAATTACTCGTAAGAATACTTAGAGTAATATCACACGTTGCAATTGCCAAAGTTCCAAGCAGTTTTGCAAGTGTGAGAAGTCTTATATTTATAGGCAAAGCATGTCTTGATGACATGGCAAAAAGCCGTACTAAATATGGTTGGATGGATTTGTAGGACAAATCCATAACACGCTTGTTTAAGGTAAAGTATGTCAGTTTCTTGATGTGACTTGACATACTTTATTCCCAACCTTTTTGCTAAAACTTTCCCAATCCCATGTTGATAGTAATTAACCGGGTAAAGGTAGTTAAAGCTGCAAAAAGACTTTCCTCGTAATCAGTTGAAAAAGTATTGTAAGTACTTTTTCACTGAGCCTCTTCAGATTCAACTTCAGGTAAGATCTTCTCTGAGCTCTGCTTCTGAGATGATCTTCTTCCTCAGTCTTCAGTCTTTGACTTTCGTCTGAACGTCTTCAGTGTTGGTTGATTCTGAATCTGAAGTGAAGCTTCAGTGAGCTATATTCTGAATGACTTCAGAATCCTGAGCAAGCTTTCTTTACTGAGCTTCAACTATTTTGAACAAATTATACTTAGTCGATTTTCAACCTAACAAACTTTTAGTTGAGTTATGTCGCTTTGCGAGTGAGGAATCACCGACCTGTCACCGCTGTCTCAGCTATTAAAGATGATAATATTGTATGACTGCTTTTGTATCTAGTTAGCAAACATGACTGTAGTGTAGGAGTATATCTAAGTAGTGACTCACGAGTACACACACTTTTGGAATATAAATGCCTTGCTAGTAGCTAGTAGTTCTAATTGCTAAACAAACTTGAATTAAGTGCTTAACTAGTCTGCAAAAGGTAGTAAGATTGAGCTGTGAGACATGTGGAAGTATAGAACTGTTTTAGAGGTATTAACCTTCCACTGTTACACTTATGGGTGGGTGGACGAAACCTAGTTGCGCAACTCTCTAACTACAGGCCTCCACTTTTGGAGTAAATAGTAATGTACCGAAAGAAAACGGGTTGATAGAACTCAAGCTTATCATAAAACATTTATCACATTGAACATACGAAACAATTTAATTTCATAATCATATTATCAAAAATCATTTTATATATATATAAGCAATTCCATTTATATATCATGCTTTTCACCCCGATAGTTAAACACATAAAGTAGTTTGAAAGGGGGTTATGACTCACTTGTTTCGAGAGGGATATAGAGCTGTTCAAATGCGTGGAGAGTGCCTAGTGGTGTCGCCCCTTAAGCAAGCCTAAACCATGATATTCAAATATGCACTATGATGAGCGTCCATTTTGTGATAAAAACCCCTAAAGAAAGGCTTCATTTCTATGCTTAAATGAGCTAATATTCCGGAACTATCGATACTTAATGAATGATATGTTTGTGCAGGTTCCCGGAAGATGCGAGAGAGGGTAAATGACATCAACTGACTCAAGAAGGAAGCCTATGAAGTTACAAGACACAAGGAAGTGGTTCGGGAGCCAAACGAAGACTCAAGTTCAAGACAGCAGGCACTAGCGCCGCTGGACACATACCCAGCGCCGCTGGTCACCCAGATCAGTAACCGACTTAAACACCTATATAAGTCGAACTAACCCTCAAAACCCTAAGAGAGAGCCGATTCAGCAGCCCTAGCCGCCCAGGAATAACCCTAGATCGAAATTGCAGATTCCAAGAAGGTTTTGGAGCATCTAAACACCTTCCGATCTTCACTCTTGGTCTAGATCTTTCATCTTTATTTACTCTTTGTCTTTGAACTATGTCTTTTATATTCTCAGACTTTGTTATTCCTTTAATAATGCTAGGCTAGTAGACTGAATACTTGTTTGGATCAATGTGATCATGTAGACGCTTATTGTTTTATTGTGTTTGTTTAGATTCTGTTGGAGTGTGCTTTACTGTTTATCGTAGATCCATGTTTATTAGTAATTCATGTTGCTATTGGTTTTATATCTGAACATATTAGTTTAATTCTGATGATTGTCTATGATCATGTACTAGGACTAATATGCTAGGACAGAAAACAACTAGTCGGTTTTTAACTAGAGGTAAAAAGTGATTCACTTGTAACCGAGGGATCCAGAACCATAGTAACTAGGGTGAATTGAACATGAAGCTTAACAATACCAGACGCGATCCTTTGACTTGGAAACGAGCACTGTGGTCACCGGAGGGAATTATATCTGGTCATGGCTTAAGAGCCGGGTAATTAAAAGATGAATTAGTAACACAAACTTTAGGTCATAATACTTAAAACAATGAATCTAGCAAGAATTTGTTTTAAAGGTTAGTGTGAGTCTAGCGACAGCACTACTACTTAGGTAAAGTGAATCTAACGAGAATCTGAACCGTGATTAAGTTTCCAACAGGCTAACAAACCAGTAGGATAGTATTTGGTCGTACCATGAGATCGGAGATGCCAAACAAGTATTTTAATTTAATTACCGATATTCGTCCTTTCAAAACTATTTTCAGAGTAGCCTTTTGCTGCAAAGCATTTGGTTATATTTTCTTATTTAATTGCTAAAAATTAGTTTATTAGGAGTTAGTGACAAACCCCCAAACAAACTAGAATTACACGTACTACTAGATTAGATAACGCAACGCGTCCCTGCGAACGATCCTGTAATTTACCACTAGGCTATACTCAACTGACTGGGTTCGCTGCTCGTTAAAGTGTGTGTTAGTTTAGATAGTTACTTGTACAACATAAATTTTAAAGACTAGGAAATAAATAAAAAACATACACCCATCACACAACGTAAGTGTGTGTTGCATGAACTAGAAAACTAGATCATGAGATGTACGCTAGTAGACTTGCCCATCTTTGGTTGTTGTTTAATTATGGTATTGTTGTTCATCTCCTTTGGTTGGAAAGTATTTGGTGATCAAGGTCATTTATACGATTTTTGTACGTTTATCGAAATTTTGGTAGTTTAACTTTGTTTTATATATATTTTCCATTACATACTTTGTTCAATAACAACATTTGACATTTGTGTTCTTATAATACTAACGTTGATATCTTTTACTGATTTATAATTATTTATTTAATTTAATATTATTAGTTAATTATATATTTATTTTATTGATTTATTAGTTAAATAATTCCTTATAATTATTTTTAAGTCCTTAAATTATCTCTAAAATTCATAGATACTTATTTATGGATTATTTACTGATCTTTAAGCCTTTTTATTTGTAATGTTATGATTTATACATTTATTTGTGCATTATTTCTATTTATTTACTAATAATGATTAATTAGTGATTTTTATTTAATAATTTACTTTTAAATTGTATAGTTCTTATTCCTTTGCTTATAATTATTTTTCCCCAGTAGGTTTTGGTCACTTTTATCATTAGTTATGCAGTTTGGATCAGATTCATAATTTATACAATTTATTAATTAATTTATATACCTTTTAATTACCATTTTAATTCATTAAATCATAGAAATTCTTACAAATCACCACAAAAGCTTTTGTCTAAAAATCCCAGGCCTTTTAGGCAACTTATATCAATTCAACCTCTCTTGTGTTTTTGTAATCTGAGGACTTTAAGCATAAAAATCGTTTACCGAAATAACGTTTTAAGCCTCATTTCTTAAGCAATTTAGGTACTTCAAAAAGGATTTGTGCTCTTGTTTCATTTTGTCCAGAAAGTGCATCATATTTTGATGGTTCAAGTCGTGAGAGTGGTGGTAGTGTGATATGTGTAATTTTGTGCTTTCGGTTAGTGATTATTTGACTCAAAAAGGTGATTTTTGAGCTTGTTATTGCCATGCATCAAATGAATTGACTTTTATACTTTTGAAACACATTATTTCCAGTAGGTTCATCATATTTTCTTGCTCAAAAGATTATGGTGCATGTGTGTGCTTAGTATGCATTTTTGCAAGCTTTCGGTTTACGATTTCAAACATATTTTAACAAGTTTTGATTTAAGCTTTATATCCTTGACATTTTGTAAATTTTTCCAGAATATTTAACATCAAGATTAACATATTTTTCACTTATGACAAGCCTAGCTTCATCTCATAATCCAACAAAAGATTCAACTTTTTTAAATCTAACAAACATGCAATTATCTCAACTTTTTAACAATAAATCTTTATCCATCTATAATCCTTCATCACAAAAACATACTTTTATGAAAATTTCCAGAAGATATGTACCAAAAATTTACATAAACATGTTCATCTTTTCATGCAAAAAGGTTATCTTACAACTATCAATATATATCAACACTTTTGATGCTAACTTTTATAAATCTAACTTTCCAAAAACAAAAGTCCATATCTTTATAAAATTTCCAGAAAATAAAACTTCAAAATATATAAAAACATGACCATCTTTCAAAGGAAAAACTACTTTAAAAACTATATAATCTATATCTACACTTTTGGGTCTTAAACTAGTTAAATCTTTGGATCTTTCTTCATGGATTCAACATGCATGAGCATGGAAAAAAAGATCCTATCAACTTTGCCCTCATCAAGTGTATATTCAAAAGAAAACATAACCTTTTGATAAAACCTTTTTAATATAAACAAGAACAAGATTAATTTAGTAAAAAGATGAAGTTATATACCCTTGAAGAACACTTTTTGGTGATGAAAATGGTGCAGATTTTCGTGGCTTCTTGGCTCCAAATAACCCTTACTTTACCCTTAAAATAACCCTTACTATGTAGCTTAGTGTAACCCTTGCTTAATCTAACCTAAACCCTTATTATTAACAAGTGTTTAGATGAGTTTTGCTTTGTTTTTCCTCTCCTTTTTGGGCTGCCGAAATGAAGAAGAAAAGAGGGAGAAGAAAGAGTTTTTTTTTTGAGAGAGAGAATAATAGCTTGTGTGTGAAAAATGTGAGGAGTGTGTTTTGTGTGAGTTTCAAGAGCGAGTTGGAAGAAGTAAAAATTCAAAGTATGGAGTGTGTGTGTGTGTGTGATGGGGGGAACGGCCATAAGGGGGTAATGAAGGGGGGTTTCACCCCTTTTTTTTTTAATTTTTTTTTTATGAAAAGTGTAAGGATATTTGTATAAGTTAGGTGTATGTATATATTTTGTAAGAATATTAATTTGTATAGATTTGTAATCTTACTGGATTATTTATCCTAGTATATGCATATGTATATATGTCATGTGTATATATGTGTATGTATATATATTTTTGTGTTTTAAGTTTACTACATGGCTCATTGGTTGTAAATCTTGTATTTATATTAAACATACATACATATACTTATTATTATTCAAGCATTTTATGTAAATAAAGAACTTACAATTATTTCAAGGTGTTCATACTATTTCCATGATCAAATATTATTTAGTTGGCTTGATGGTAAAATTGTTGGGCATTTATAACTAATTTTGATTGCTAGCTCAACCTGTGAGACTTATATTATTATCTATAATTTAATCGAATATCAATTAAAATTTTTGTTCAATGACATGTTACCAAATTGAATTTAACACTAACAATAGCTTTAGATTGCTAATTTAGAGGCATTATCTACTAACTTTAAGTATGACTATGGCTTGCGGGAACATAGACAACCTAACTAGCACGTATATAATATTTAAAAAAGTAGGGTTGTTACACATGAGGTCCATGAAAGGCGCGGGAGCATTTGTGAGGTCAAAAGGCATGACAACAAATGTAAAATGACCGTAGCGAGTACTGAAAGCAGTTTTAGGGATATCTTCATTACGCACTTTGAGTTGATGATAGCCCAAACGAAGATCTATCTTGGAAAAATACGAAGCTCCTTGAAGTTGGTCAAAAAGATCATCGATTCTCGGTAACGGGTATTTATTCTTGATAGTTACTTTGTTAAGTTCCCGATAATCGATACACATGTGCATACTTCCATCTTTCTTTTTAACAAAGAGAACAGGTGCACCCCAAGGAGAGCCCCCGGAATAAGATCAATAGAAAACTCAACTTGCCGTTCGAGAGGAATACCCGATAAATCTTCGGGAAAGACATCGGCAAATTCACAAACGATTGGAATGTCCTCAATGGATAAAGGTTTCTTCTCAACATCAACGATGTGAGCAAGATAAGCGTGACATCCATGAGACAAGTAACGTTGGGCATGAGCAACAGTACAAATGGATATAGGACGCTCATTTCTATCACCGTATACTACCGAGTCTTCACCCTTAGAAGTCTTCAAATAGATTGCTTTTTCGTCACACGCGATTTTGGCATTACAAGAGCTTAACCAATCCATACCCAAGATTATATCAAATTCTCCCATTAGAACAGGAATTAAGTTGGCTTGAAAGAGTTCCATAGTGATCTTGATTTCACAATTTTTATACACATCTTTTACTATCTCTGTCCTACCATTTCCGACTTCCACTTGTAATGTACTATCTAAACTCGACTTAGACATCGGGATAACATGAATCATCCTAGTTGCAACAAAAGATCTATTCGCCCCCAAATCAAAAAGAATTCTCACAGGCACATTATATACAAGAAATTTACCTGTGACAACATCATCCGCATTCTTAGCTTGCTCCACAGTAAGTTGAAAGGATCTTCCCCGTTGGTTTCCATGAGTCTGAGCATTCCTTCTTTCTGCTTCTCTCCTCCTCTCCTCTTGTCTCTCTTCCTCGGTCAATTTAGGACATGAACTTTTCCTATGACCTTCTTCAAAGCACTTAAAACAAATGACGGGTTTAAGGGGCCTTGCCTTACAATCCCGACTCATATGGCTCGGTTTCCCACAGTTGTAGCATGCTTTTCTCCATTGACCTACAAGGACCAATATGACATTTTTCTTACAACTTTTACAAAAAGGAGCATTTCTTCTTCCGGCACTACTACCGGAGCCACCATTACAAAAAATTGGCATCTTAGGGACATATTTAGAGACGAGTTTAGGGACATTTTTTCTCCTCGCAATATATTTAGTGACATCTAGGTTATCGATGCTATAAATGAGTTGCAATTTTTAGTGACATATATGATCATGTCACTATAATTTGAGACAGAATTTGCAACATAATAATGCATGTCACAGATTTTTGCGATGTCAAAAGCAATGTTGCCATGTGCGTCTCAAATTTTTTTGTGTCATACTTAATTACGTTAATATACATATCGCTATTTTTAGTGACATATGCAAACGTATTGCTAACTATGTCGCTATTCCTGAGGCACGTCAATGTTTATGTTGCTACTTATGTCATTATTTTTAGAAATGGTGTAGCTAAATGTTTCTTTATAATAGGAAATATTATATAATATATACAAAATCCAAATAAAAGATTTATCTAACCAACCAATTGATACTAAATCGAACAAAACTTTTATAGATTTTCAACATGGACAAGTGTTTTAAACTCATAATGACTTGCTAAAACATAAACAGTTACAAGAAAATCTAGAAATTTACAAGATAGCACTTTACTATCTATTTAAGTGAAAGCATATATTCTTCTTGAACATGAGCTTTCCAGGCTCACAAACATGTACAACTTCATGTGTAAAATCTGTAAAATTCAAAACCGTGTTATAAACAAGATGGGGAAAACGCAGTGAGGAAAAAAAACTTGGTAGAATACACACAAAACCTGATCAATCTCTGCATATACATTATAGCCTCGTTGATCATAAAATCAACACACTTGATTTGTTCAATCCTGCCGCTAGGCAATATTAACAAGAAATCGACAGATTCATCGACAGAGCTAAAACTAACAAGAAATCGTTTTTCTAACCAATGAGTATGAATGTAAATGAAGAGCGAAAATGGACTATCTAACAAATTTGATCATACCTGAAAATTCCAGCAACATCACCAAACACTAAGCGAGCAAAGCTCTTCTAAGCTGCATTTATTTAATATAACAAAAATGTATACCTCCAGAGCGTCAAGATCATGTAAATAATCAACCTCAATGCTCACCAAAACTGTAAAAGTAGCTCTGGATAACAAGGCTTCCTTCTGAGCTACAATTGAATAAGCAAACGCAAATTTAGCAAAAGATCATGCAACTAAAGCTTCTCCAAACTCATTTAACGTGACTTTCTACACAAACTTTTTCACTTGTGTAAAAGAAATATGCACTACCTAGATTAGATGGAGCCTCATAGCATCCCCTGCCAACCATTGTCGGCATCCTCAAGAAGTAATGATTGCAGAATGAACCTAAATAATATTCAAAAAAAATACAAGCTAAATATAAAAAAAAATACTTTATTACATTAATGACCAGAAAAAGATAAGTATAATGCAGTTGAACCTCCAAATTCCCTATCAGAATTTATTTAACCACCAAAATGATAGGAAAAATTACGGTATTTGCCTGTGTGAACATTCTTCACTTTTAGCTCGACCAACATTGATTCCACAGTTCTTGTAAAGTCCGGGGCTGTAAAAAGTCAATAGAGGTAGCAAAAATGATTAGTGGAAACGACTTACATTATAGATTTAATATTGATAAAGGCTTACAAAGCATGTGTAACCATGCTGCACAATGAAATAAATGTAAATATAAGTATACTCAGTGAAATCTGAGAGCATACAGTAACATACTACATGTTTTACCGAGAGCAGACCAACCACTTTATAGAAATATATACAACTATGTTGATTATAAGTATTACTCTACTGTTGTATCTTCAATGAGAATGTGTACTAGTTTAGACTCCGATCCAAATTGATAGTAAACGCAATGTAGATAAGATGCAATGTTACTATTTACATGAAACATTAATAACACATTTGCATAAAACTCTATAGCAATGGTTTTAAAATGCAAATGTGACTCTGTAAGAAGCTATAGCTCTAAGAGAATATAATACTTGAAAAAGAAGCATTAATAAATATGAAGCAATGTATCAGCAAAACGAGATTACATTCTATTAATCTATCTAGTTCTACAAACATGGTATAATAGCTGCAAAAAATATACAATTTGTGCGATTAAAGAGAACAGCTTACGCAACTAACCTAAATACAAAAAGATTAAGTAATATGGATGCAAGTAATTAATTCCAAACCACAAATGATTAAACCTGATTAACAAAGCAATTAACACAAATCAAATTAGTTACAATAATACGCATAATGTAGATTAAATAAAAAATCAGATTACCTAATCACAAATTCACAATAATGAATTGCAATTACAAATCAATGATATAACGCAATTGAAATTAAAATTGAAGACAATGAAAGTAAAAGATTACCTCAATAGGTGACAGAATCGCATCGGAGACGGATAATATGCGACGACGGTGGATGTGGAAGCGAAGGATTAGGCGGATCGATGGCAGAATCACAAAGAGTGCAGAACGCAATGATGTTAATGGAGTTATAGAGAAAATAGAGGCGAAACTGTAAGCGGCGGCTGCGATGGAGACGGAGGCAGCGGTTGCGATTGGCCGGCGATGTCTGGTGGCCGGAAGAAGGAAGGGAGTGGTTAGGGTTTATTGAAAGAAAAGTGAGCAAAGTACGAGATGATTCCTTTTACGAAATAATGAAACATAGATTTTATTGACTTTTAAAAAGATTTTACTACTTTTCTCAAATATATTATATTTATTAGGAAAATGATAATGACAGCCCTAAGGGCTGTTACTAACAACATATTACATGCTTAAAAACTTGTACATTATATATTAAAAACCGCCCCCTGATTTTTCTAACGGCAAGGTACAAATTTTAATGCACCCAATTAGTTTTTACTGACAACCCTATGGGCTGTCACTAACAAAACCCTATTTATTAATATTAATATTTTTAATTGCTACAAACAATCGGTAAACTTGTACTAAGTACTTAGAAACAAATTACGGAATACTTAGAAACATATTACTACTGAAAGACGTCTTAAAGTTAGCAACATACTTAGAAATATCGTTTGAGGTGTCTCGGTATTAACTACACAATTAGCGGCACACTTTAGAATGTCGCAAAAAATAACAACATTGTTAGAGACATGGTGTATGTTGTCTCAAAATTTCAAACAAATTCAGTAACGTGTTGATGATGTTACAAAATTTGCGATACAATTTACAACACTGTTAGACCTAAAAATGGTGTTAAAATGTAATATTTTAGAGATGGGAGGGGCATTAGTGAAATCTTAGATTTATAGTATAAATACCCTCTTCCACACCTAATTTGTAAGACTTTTACCATTTTCTTAATTAAAAACACACACATTCCACACATTTTCTCTCTAATCTTTATCCCTAACCTCCATACACACACAAACACCTTTTTACACACAAACTCCATAAATTGCACAAATCAAGCTTAAATTTGTTTATTACATTTGGTATCAGAGCAAAATAACTACACGTTAACGATCCAGAGCTCAATTTGTTGCAATTTCTATCAATTTTTCATCAATATTCGAATTTTTATCCAAAACTGTTTTCTTCACTGTTCATCATTTGATCATCTCACAAATCACATGAAATCACAATTATTTATTCACCAATAGATTCCTGATAGTTAAAAACATAATCCTCTCAACTTTCACGTTCTAATTCAATCCGAATTGCGAGTTTGAATTTTGTGATTTTTTGCTCAAAATTTGGGTTTTGAATCTGTTATGTTTTGAGGTGAATTGTGTTAATCGGATTGTTGCTAAGGTGAAAACAAACAGTTTGCAAGTGGTTTCATGTTCTAATTCCCAGAAAATCAAAAGTTATTGAAGTTTTAAGGTTCATCAATGGAGTTTTATGTTGAAACTGAACTGTTGGAGAAGATGAAGTGAAATTAAAACGATCTAATTTAGATCGTTTCAGTTTTACATACTTCATATTTACTTCAGTGATTGTAGCTAGTAAAACGATTCAATTTAGATCGTTTTGACAAGTGTGGCTGTGTTGTGAAGAATTGATTGTGGCTAACTGATCCTTTGGATTGGTTTTGGTCAATTCAATTTCTTGAAAATTCTGATAAGAAACCAAAACGATCTCTTTTAGATCGTTTCAGTTTTGGTGAAACCAAAACGACCTCTTTTAGATCGTTTCAGCTCTTTGATTCCAAAACGATCTAAATTAGATCGTTTCACCTACAAGTTTCCAAAACGATCTCTTTTTAGATCGTTCTACCTTTCATTCCTTTCAAGATCGTTTCACTTCCTAATTTCTTTTAGATCATTTCATTTCCAATCCTAAAACGATCTTCATTTAGATCGTTTCAACCAAGATCATTCCAATTCAGAAAAAAAAAAAAATTTGGAATCAAATGAAATCCAAAGTTTACATGAAATCCAAAGTTTCGTGAGAACATTTTTCGGTGCGAAAAATCTGGAGGGAAAACCTGAAATTCAAAAATTCCCAAATTTCATTCTTCATTTCAATTTCAAACACAAATACCTTTCATTTCATTTCACCCTTTGCTAAACAAAATGTCATATCCAAGGTTTTTAAATTCAGTCAAAAATGATTTCGTCTTCAATTTGTGGTTAACTTCCTCACCCGAGACACCTACTTTATCCGAAGTAAAACTTCATAAAGATGGACTGTGTTCATGTTGTTCGTCGAAACCTTATCCAAGTCCCTGTCAAGTGATGAAGACATTGATTCATTCGACTGCAACTAAAAATGTCATGTTTCAAGAGGAAATAGTCACATTACAAGCTAAGAATGTTAAACTTCAAGAGGAAGTGATTGCTTTTCAAACAAAGAATGCTCAACTTCAAGCTGAGATGACTAAATTGCAAGATGAGAATAGAAGCCTACAAGATACGAATACCGATCTTGAATCTTGCAGCATTGGTCATCTAAATGATTTTGTGAATTTAACAACAAAACATTCAAAGCTTGTTAAGAGTTATAAGTTAAAGACAAATGAGATGCAATCTCAAATTTCTACATTGACAAATGAGTTGCAAAGTTCACTTCAAAGGCTTGATGAACACATTGTGGAAAGTCAAATAAAAGAAGTTGTCTTGATACAAACCATTTCAAATCTTCAACATGAGTTGCAAGATAAGACAACTATTTTATTAAGCAAGGAGAGAGAAGTCTTCAAAGACTTTAACAAAGTTGAGATGGATGATACTGAAAGTTATAATGAATCAGTGTATCATGATACAAGTCCAGTATTTCCAACTGAACTTGATGATCCAAAGAAAGTTTGCACTGAGTCAATCCCAAAGAGCTCAAAGATCAAAGTTTCATCACCTGCTGAACGTAAAGCTTCTCAATTTACCAGCTATGCCTTATTCAAGGATAGAAAGTATTCTTCGAAGCCTACTATTGATGGAACACATACTCTCATTCCATTCTTGTCATTTAAAGACAATACCAAATTCATCTCCGAAGCAAAAGCTCGGTTGCCAAAGACTTTGCCAAAGTCAGTTTATAAGCCAAAGTCAACTGAGTCAAGGACATTTAAATATTCTTTTTGGGAGTTATATGATCTTGCACCAAAACCTTTTGCAGTGCAAAAAGTGAATGTCTTTGCATCTCCACTGCGTCCACGAAAACTCAACTTTTCAACGACTTCGAGTTTTCTATCCTCCGTGGACTTCAGACTCAATTCGCCGGATTGATGATACTTACATATGAACTATCAAGACAAAAACCGGTGGGCCTACACAAAAATGGGTCCCAAAGGTTGGTTGTAAGTGATCCGGTGAAAATGGCTTATACACATGTCAGTGTATAACCTGGGCTAAAGATGTTGTTTATTGGACTACTACTTCATAATAGTTGATTCCCCAGTTTCGACTTCAAAGAGACATGATGAACATGTAGCCACACATTCATCATGAGGGGAAGAAAGAGAACAATGAAGTCGGCACAAGTGTACAAGTGTGTGTGCTTTATTAAATATTTGATGGAGAGAAAGAAGAATTCATCAGTTGAGGGGAAGAAAAATTGATTGTTGATAAGGATGACCCCCCAAATTGATTGTTGATAAGGATGACCCCCAAATTGATTCTTTGAAGATAGTTATCGCTAACGTGGTGGGTACGCCGCGGGTACACCCTATACATAAGCGTTGGTGGTACGCAAATATGATTGTTTGATCGAGGGGAAGTTTGTGATGAAGAAGAATGTTTGTCTAAATGCTTCAAGAGAGAGATTCATTAATCAAGGGGAAGTGTGACAAAGTTAAGATTGTCAAGAAGATGCTTTCATGTTCAAATCTAAAAGAGCCAAGATCAAGCTTCCGCAAAGTGTTTTAAAAGCTCAAGAGCCAAATCCATTTTCCGCAGTGCATTTACTCTGAAAAGATAAGTTTGATGTAAGATCTTGAAGACAATGAGAAAGCTTCGAAGACCTTCATCAACAAATTCGTATTTAAAGACGTTCAATTACATTTCAACACCAAGGGGAAGAATTTTAGACCTAAAAATGGTGTTAAAATGTAATATTTTAGAGATGGAAGGGGCATTAGTGAAATCTTAGATTTATAGTATAAATACCCTCTTCCACACCTAATTTGTAAGACTTTTACCATTTTCTTAATTAAAAACACACACATTCCACACATTTTCTCTCTAATCTTCATCCCTAACCTCCATACACACACAAACACCTTTTTACACACAAACTCCATAAATCGCACAAATCAAGCTTAAATTTGTTTATTACAAACACATTTCGTGACATTTTGATGTTAATGTCGCTAAATTATGGCTAATCGAGTCGCAAATTAGTAACATAGAAAAGAGTGTCAATAAATTTGTCGCAAATTTGTTGTTTTCTTGTAGTGCACCATCTTGTTTGAATCTTTTGTTTAGAGAGTTATCTCCATCATACTTTCTCTTCAGATCACTCTCATCAACCCTTAATTGTTCGATCTCATAATCTCGGGCCACATCGCACAACATGGAAAAGGACTCCATTTGGTGCAAACTGATTTTCTCCCTTAAACTCTTGTTTAACTTCAAGTAAAATTGTTCCTTCAACAATTGTTCATTCTCTAGGAATTCCGGATAGAATTGTGCCTTGTCAAGGAATTGAGCACAAAATTCCGTCAAACTGAGAGTTCCTTGAGAATCATTAAGGAATTCACTATTTAATCTAGTTACCTCCGCCTCCGATCTAAATTCTTTGTAAAACATGGTTTTGAACTCTGGCCAATCAACATTGTCCAAAGCTCCCTTCTTAATCGTCAACAAATTATCCCGTCATCTTTTTGTTGTATCTCGGAGCATACTCACGGCAAACACTACCTTGAGATATTTAGGGAATTGGCTCGTACGAAAAGACCCCTCAATTTATGACACCCATCTAGTGCATACAATGGGGTTACGGTCACCGTTATATTCGGGAGGGTGACACACATCAAAATCCTTGAAAGTAAACTTCTTATTGTGAAATTTTTCCCCCGTCACTTCCACCTTTTTCTCTTCCTCCTCCTTTTTGCCCTTACCCTTGCTATCCCTCTTTTCAAACTCCCTTTGAACATTCACTGCCACTTCATCTCGGATCATTTGGGCTATGTGATTATTCATAGCACCTTCCATTGTGTCATTCAACTTCTTAAGTAGTAGAGGAGTATATTTTTCTAGTGCTCTCCCTTTTTGATCCGAGATGTCCATGCTACCTTCAGGAAAGAGGACTTCCTCTTCGTTTCTCCCATTATGTTCGGTTTCTTCGTGATTTTGTTGTTCTTCCATGCTATAATAAGAGTAGATAAACCGATTCAAACACATAACTTACCTTTATTCTACGAACTATAAGCCAACACCTATAACTTTATACTAGACCGTTCCAAAGTTTCATGCGGCTGGTTTATATAGTTGTGAGTACTTCAACCACAATAAGGGCGGCTTTATACTATGCTTTAATACTAGCAGGTTTATAAACTAACATCATCAAACACTCTTTTGGGTCCCATATAAAATTTTCGAACACCTAAGGTCGAGTCTGGTCTAAGGTGTCTAGGCACTCTCTAAATGAGGGAATACCTAAATCCCTTAAACATTGGCTCTGATACCACTTGAAACGACACGACTCGATTTAAAAGAAATACGATTTTTTTTAAAGTACCCCACTGCGCCGCAGTGGGAACAAAATACCAAACATGTTCAAAGATTTCCACTGCGTCGTAGTGGGAGGGCTTATCCCCACTGCGCCGCAGTGGGCACCAGATCATCAACATCACAACTTTATTTTAACATTTGATCAAACTTACAACTTTCCAATTTCAAAACCAAACTTCATAATCATCATTTCTGAGATACAAACCAGTATTGACACATTTTCAAACATAGTTACAACATCCATTTAATTTAATGTTCATTTACACAACCATATGGGTCGTTTACCCAAAATGACACTTTTCAAACCAATATGCAAGCTTTGCAAAACCAAAAGACCTACACCTGATCAATTTACAGAAATGTATCAAAAATTGACTACCAAAATCCAAATATATACTAAGAGCCAAGATGAAGAGGGATATCTAAGTCTCTAACCAAAAGATTACCATTCTTCCACGAATTGCCAAAATACCTTCACGTCAACTAGCACTTCAAAATCAACACTTCAAATCGACTAGAACTAGTTCCTTCTTCCGGAATCACCTATAAAATAGTAAACAACTAAACGGTAAGCGAATGCTTAGTGAATATGCTTGCATACAATCATATAAACGAAGGTGGGCAATGCACAAAGGTCTATTGCATATAGACTATAACACTGTCGTGTCATATATGTAACACCCCGACTAAGGCGGAAACACGAGATGCCACAGAACGACATGGTACAAAAGATTTGAATATAAAACATCAACACAAGTTTTCAAATGACATTCAAAATCCCAAAAGATTACAATTTAAGATGACATCCAAATCCATTACATAACCAAATTCATAAATAAAATGTTTAAATGTTTGCAATACTTGTCCAGCCATACAAGCATATTAGAGTCCAAAAGGGGCGGTCCAAGCTACGCACCTAAATCTTTAACCTGAAAAGCATGAAGAAGAAGGAGTGTCAACTACGAGAGTTGAGTGAGTTCATAGGTTTTTAACTAACAACATAAAGTGTATATATATATATCCATCATAACCAAAAATTTGAGAGTCACCAAAATTTCCATGTATACCTCTAATGTAACATTTGAAAAGCGTATGTTCTACTTACTATAATCAAACGTAGTAAAATTACTATCATATAACCACAAGGGTATAATTCAATCAACCTTGATGAGTAAATGCTTGAGCCACTACTACTACCATTTTTTCAAAGTCCAATAATAAATAGATAAATCTTGCACGAGCTGTCAATCAAGTGCCATAACAATAATAATAAAAAAAGGGTCATGCCATGGAGACGACCTAAGTAAGGTAGCTAGAACACCCGTGGTCGGACTGGAAGTGGAGGTTGTCACAAAGGCAACCAACCTTCCACCGTTACACAATTGGGTGGGTGGACGAAACCTAGTTGCGCAACTGACTAACTACAGGCCTCCATAATCGGAGTAAATAGTAGTGAACCGAAGAAAGCGGTTTGACAGAACTCAAGCTCATCATATAAATCATTTATCATAATGAACATACGAAGCAATTTCATTTCATAATCATAATATCAAGAATCATTTCATATATTTGTAATAATAAAAGCAATTTAGCTTATATATCATGCTTTTCACCCCGATAGTTAAAACACATAAAATAGTTTGAAAGGGGGCTATGACTCACTTGAATTGAGAGTGAAAGAAGGCTGATCAAAAGTGAGATCTCCGGCTAGTGGTGTCTTTCCTCAAGCAAGCCTAAACCATGGTATTCGAAATATGCACAACGTAAGTGTGTGTCGCATGACTAGTAAACTAGATCATGAGATGTATGCTAGTAGACTTGCCCAACTTTGGTTGTTTTTTAAATTATGGAATTCAAGTACATTATGTTGTTCACCTCATTTGGTTGGAAGACATTTGGTAGTAAAGGTCATTCATACGATTTTGTTCGGTTATTGGAATTTCGGTAGTTTAACTTTGTATTATATATTTTCCATTGCATGCTTTGTTTAATACCCATATTTGACATTTGTGTTCTCATAATATTAATGTTAATATATGTTACTGATTTATAATTATTTATTTAATTTAATATTATTTAATTAATTTATTTACTTATTTTATTGGTTTATTAATTAAATAATTCCTTATAATAATTTTTAAGTCCTTAAATTACCTCTAAAATTCATAGATAACTATAGATGGATTATCTACTGATTTTGAAGCCTTTTTATTTGTAACATTGTGATTCTTATATTTATTTGTGCCTTATTTCTATTTATTTAATAATAATGATTAATTAGTGACTTTTACTTAATAACTTACTTTTAAATTTTATAGTTCTTGTTCCCTTGCTTGTAGTTATTTTTTCCCAGTAGGTTTTGGTCACTTTTATCATTGGTTAAGTGGCTTTGATCAGATTCATGGTTTATATAATTTATTTATTAATTTATATACCTTTTAATTACCATTTTAATTCATTAAATCATAGAAATCCTTACAAATCACCACAAGAGTTTTAGTCCAAAAATTCCAGCCCTTTTTGGCAACTTATATCAATACAAATTCATATCAATTCAACCTCCCTTGTGTCTTGCTTAAATTGAGGATTTTACATTTGAAAATCGTTTACCGAAATAGTGATTTTAGCCTCATTTCTTAGGCTATTAAGGTACTTCAAAATGGATTTTCATCCTAAATTTAACATTCACAGTAATTTCATCATATTTTGGTGGTTCAAGTCGTGATGGTGGTGGTGGTGTGATATGTGCAATTTAGTGCTTTCGTTTAGTGATTATTTGACCCGAAAAGACGATTTTTGAGCTTATTCTTGCCATGCATCAAATGACTTGAGTTTTATACTTTTAATATGTCATATTTCCAGTATGTTCATCACATTTTCATGGTCATAAAGTTATGGTGCATGTGTGTGCTCAAAATGCATTTTAACAAGCTTTCGGTTTTCGATTTCAAGCCTATTTTGCCTTGTTTGGTTCCATAATCATATTTTTGTCATTACCATAATTTTTCCAGAATATTAACCTTGATATTAACACATTTTTCACTTATGACAAGCCTAGATTCATCTCATAATCCAAACAACAATCCAACTTTCTTAAATCTAGCATGCATGTAATCATCTCATCATTTTTAACAACAATCTTTATCCAACAAAAATCCATCAACATAAAAGTGTATTTTTATGAAATTTTCCAGAAATATGTACATAAATATTATATAAAATATGTTCATCTTTTTATATAAAAAGTTACTTTACAACTAATCAACACATATCCACCTTTTTGATGCTAACTTTCATAGATCCAACACTTTATCAATAAAATCTATATTTTTATAAATATTTCCAGAAATATTAACTTCATAATATGTATGAATATAACCATCTTTCAAAGGAAAAATCATATCAAAAGCTATATAATATATAACTACACTTTTGGGTCTTTAACTAGTTGAATCCTTGGATCTTTCTTCATGGATTCAACATGCATGAGCATGGAAAGAAAGATCCTATCAACTTTGCCCTCATCAAGTGTATATTCAAGAGAAACATGAAGAAAACATGGACTTTTGATAAAACCTTTTTAATATGAACAAGAATAAGATTAATCTAACAAAGAGATGAAGATATATACCCTTGAAGAACACTTTGAGAAGAAGAAAAGATGGCAGAAAATCGTGGCCTTTCTTGCACCAAATAACCCTTGTTTCAACCTTATATTAACCCTTAAACCTTAGCTTAACACCACCCTTGCTTAATCTAATCTAAACCCTTATTATTAACAAGTTTTTAGATGAGTTTAGCTTTGTTTTTCCTTTGTTCTTGGGCTGGCCGAAATCAAGAGGGAGAGAGGGAGAAAAGGAAGAGTTTTTGAGAGAAAATGAGTTATGTGTGTGTTGGGAGAAGAGAGAGTTTGAGTGTTATTTTCCTTGGAAGTGTAAGAGTGTGAAATTTGAAATAAGTGTGTGTGTGTCTGGGGGGGGGGGGGGAGGGACGGCCAAAAGGAGGGGAAAAGGAAAGACACACATTTTTTTTTATACAATTTGTTGTATAAGTATAAGTGTAGGTATATGTTAAGTGTGGATTTAATTTGTAAGTGTTTTGTTAGTAAAATGTAAGTAATTGGTTATTTTAGTTAGGAACATGTATATGTATGCATATGTCATGTATATATATGTGTATGGACATATTTTTGTTTTTTTAGTTGGTTACATAGGTCACTGGTTGTAAATTCGTATTCATTTTTAAGCTTATATGCTTACTAATTAAGTTTTCGACGCTTTTACGCACATAATACTTCCAATTATATTTTTAGTTGGAAATTTTACTTATTATGCTAGTGTTGTGCCCATTGCCTCTTGCACGTGACCCCAAAAACGTGAGGTAAATCTACCATCCCGATCGGATATTATGGACAAAGGCACGCCATGTAGTGTTACAATCTTCTCGACGTACAAGCGAGCTAGGCGCTCGGTGTTCCAATCTTCTTTGATGGGGATGAAATGGGCTGATTTCGTAAGACGATCAACAATCACCCATATAGCATCATGACTTTTCTTTGTTCGAGGCAATTTTGTCACTAGGTCCATTGCTATCTGCTCCCACTTCCATTCGGGAATCTCTGGCTGCTTTAAAAGACCAGATGGCTTTTGGTGCTCAGCTTTGACCATCGCACAAGTCATGCATCGGCTCACATATCGGGCTACGTCCCCTCTCATTCCAGGCCACCAAAAATCCCTTCTTAGGCCTTGATACATCTTATCCGCGCCTGGGTGAATTGAATATTTCGTATTGTGAGCCTCATTCATAAGTACATCCCTTAAACCATTTACCTTCGGTACCCAAGCTCTTCCCTTGAAGTATAAGATTCCTTCATCATCCTTGTCAAACCTCATTTCCATACCGCACAAGGCTTCATCCTTAATTTCTTCCCTTCAAAGGCCTTTGCTTGGTCTCCTAAGAAACGATCTCTCAGAGACATCCTCACTTGTAAGTGGCTGATTCTTGCCCTTGGCACCTTAGTATTCACCTTCCTACTGAGTGCATCGGCAACGACGTTTGCCTTCCCCGGATGGTACTTGATTTCACATTCATAGTCATTTAGCAGCTCCATCCATCTCCTTTGCCTCATATTCAACATCTTTTGATCAAAGATGTGTTGCAAGCTTTTGTGGTCGGTGAATATGGTGCATTTAGTGCCATAGAGATAATGTCGCCATATCTTCAAGGCGAATACCACGGCTCCTAACTCCAGATCGTGCGTCGAATAATTTTTCTCATGTGGCTTCAATTGTCTAGACGCGTAGGCAATGACCTTGTCTCTTTGCATAAGCACGCATCCAAGTCCTTTATTCGACGCATCACAATATACCACAAATCTTGCCATTCCATCCGGCAATGCTAGTATGGGTGCTTCACACAACATGTTCTTAAGCGTTTGGAACGCTTGCTCTTGTTCTTCACCCCATATGAATTCTCTTGACTTTTGGGTCAATTGGGTCAGAGGTACCGCAATTTTAGAGAATCCTTGGATGAATCTTCGATAATAACCTGCCAATCCTAGGAAGCTACGCACTTCCGTTGGCGTCTTTGGTGCCTCCCACTTCTTAATCGCCTCTATCTTAGATGGGTCGACATGAATTCCTTCTTCGTCTACGAGATGTCCAAGGAATTGAACTTGGTGGAGCCAAAATTCACACTTAGAAAACTTAGCATACAACTTCTCGTCTCTAAGTAATTGCAATATTATTCTTAAATGCCTCTCATGTTCATCCTTACTACGAGAATATATCAAAATATCATCAATGAATACTATGACGAATTTGTCCAAGTATGGCCTACAAGTTCGGTTCATTAGATCCATGAAAACGGCAGGCGCATTTGTGAGGCCAAATGGCATTACCAGAAACTCGTAATGCCCATAGCGCGTTTTAAAAGCCGTTTTAGGTACATCTTCTTCTCGTACCCTCAACTGATGATAGCCAGATCTAAGATCGATTTTTGAGAAATGCGACGCTCCTTGAAGTTGATCGAACGAATCGTCTATTCGTGGCAGCGGATACCTATTCTTGATCGTCAGCTTATTCAACTCCCTATAGTCTATGCACATCCTTAGAGATCCATCCTTCTTTTTGACAAAAAGAATTGGAGCACCCCATGGCGAAGAACTAGGTTGGATTAAACCTTTATCAAGCAATTCTTGCAATTGCTCAGAAAGTTCTCGCATTTCGGAGGGCGCTAACCTGTATGGTGCTTTAGCTACGGGGGCTGCCCCGGGAACTAAATCAATTGTAAACTCCACCTGCCTCGTGGGTGGAAGTCCAGGTAGTTCGTCAGGGAACACATCTAGAAAGTCCCTAACCACCATGACCTTATGAGGATCCTTACTTTTTACTTGCTTATCCACTACTTGTGCCAAGTATGTGTGATATTCTTTATGTAAATATTTTCTTACTTTCATAGATGACACTATCTTGGATTGGACTCCCGCCCTATGTCCTTGTATTATAAGCACCTCATCATTATCTAAGGGAATTTTAATGACCTTTTCATGGCAAAGTATTTCAGCACGCATCTTGGACAACCAATCCATTCCTACTATCACATCAAAACTTCCTATCTCGATGGGAATCAAGTCTATACTATAATCTTTCTCGTCTAAAGTTAACATACAATCAAAAATAATTTCCTTGGTCCTATACTCGTTTCCATTAGCATATTCGATATAGTAAGTTTCATCAAGCTCACTAGTTTTCTTACCAATCATTTCCTTAAATTCAAAAGAAATAAAACTTCTTTCGGCTCCAGAATCAAATAGCATAGAGGCATAAACATTATTTAATGGGAACGTACCTACGATGACATTTGGGTCATCACGTGCCTCATTCGCGACCATTGCATACACGCGTCCTCTAGCTTGACCTCCTTGGTTCCCACGGTTCTGGTTTGCATTGATTCCTTGATTCCCATTGTTTGCTTGATTTCCTCCATTACCTCGGTTCACTTGATTCCCATTATTGCCTCGGTTTGCTTGGTTCCCACGATTTCCAACATTCCTATAGTTGCCACGGTTTCCATTTCCATTCCCTCGATTGCCTTGAGCTCGTCCCAACCTAGGACAAGCATTCCTCCAATGCTCCGTGCTTCCACATTCATGACAAGTTCCCCGGTTTCCTCCAACTCTTGTTCCTCTACGGCAAGTGGCAGCAAGGTGTCCAAATGAGCGGCAAATCGAGCATTGCCTACATTCCCCCTGATGGGTGTTGCCACATCGGTTACATCTTTGTGCCGCACCATCGGTGATTCCATAATTCCTTACAATCTTTTGCCTTTTATCAGGCCCATTCCCCTTACGATCACCAAATCGGCTTCCTCCTCCTTGCCTTGAACTTGACTCGCCTCGCGAGTATTTCCCAGTCCTGACCAAGTCATTAACCAATCTTGTTGACAAACTTATTGCTTCTTCCAGTGTGGTGGGGTTTGCTGCCGTGACCATCCATCTTACTTCCGGTACCAATCCGTAAATATACCTCTCAACTTTCTTGGCTTCAGTAGTCACCATATCAGGTACCAGCACACACAACTCGTGAAAACGAATCGCATATGTCTCTAACTCCATTCCTTTCATGGCATGGTTCCAAAACTCAATTTCCAGCTTTTGGACGGCAGGTCTAGGGCAATACTCCCTTTTCAATTCCTCCTTGAGCTGCTCCCAGGTCAAAGCATTCATCGTGGCGGCACCCCTCGTGGTGACTTGGAGGTTCCACCATGTGAGTGCCCTCCCTTGGAGCTTACTTGCCGCAAACTTGACGCGGTCGGCTGGCGCACAATCAATGATGTTTAGGACTGCCTCCATGCTTTGAAACCAAGTAAGTAACCCAACGGGACCCTCCGTCCCATAGAACTCTTTGGGGTTGCAAGACGTAAAAGTCTTGTAAGCATTTCGGTCAGTGGCATTTCCTCCACCTTCTTGCCTTCTTGCCAAGTTGATGGTAGCAGTCACGTTCTCAGCGATTTGAGTGGCAATGTTTGGCATGGCAGCATTGATTTGTTGAGATATGAGAGTCGCCAACTCAGCCCTTCGTTGAGCTTCTTCCTCTTGGCGTCTAGCCTCAGCGCTTGTTTCTTCAACGGTCCTTCGTGGTGCCATGTCTCTACAAAGGAGAACATAGTTTAGTCATTTGTATAAAGGATTATGTGACATGGACCCGACTCACAACTTTCGATCTCACACGTGTTCGTTTAGGTTACTTAGTGTAATAAGGCCACGTTTGTATGCATAGGTATACCTATATATTTCTAAATTCATTTTCCTTCCTTTAATCACAACCTACTTATCATTATGAATTACAAGTGGTTGGGTAAGCTTAAAGCATGTCAATCTTGTTTTTGGGCCTTTTGACAGATTTTTCCAGAATCTGTATACGAACTTGGAGCTCGAAAATGTGACCCTAGATGGACGAACTGGGCAAAACTCATAAAATATAAAATGTAGCCCCATGCGTTAGGTTTCATCTCCAATTGGAATCAGGTCAAAAGACCAAATAGAACTCCAGATATGGCCGTTTTACCAAAAGTGGTCAGAACTGATTTCCTGCTGTAACTTTTCACTTTGTAACAAGTATAACCATAACACACATAGATTAACACATCATATAAAAGAAAAAAAAGGCATCAAGCTTCCATTCCAATGATCCAATATCAGTTTACAAAATTGCCATAAGCCCACAAACAAGTGATCGTAGTCACACAATCACAAACAAGTTCAAGGAAATCACAACAAAGTACAAATAATTGTCTACCGAATAAGTTCATGAACAAAACATCCTTAGGGTCATTTCCTAAGCACAAGAACTACCACAATGGAACACACCGCTGCAAGAATACATCCCATTATGAATATCACTTCATAAATCCGGCGCACTCCATCTATTACCATGCCGGTATCTTCTCCCATTCGCCTCATTGCTCCCAAGGTTCTTTCCATCATGACTTCTTGATGTCGAACCCTCACTCGGGCATCCCTTAGTCCACCGGCTATGTCCCACACTCGTTCCCTTTCCTCCTGAGTCATACCCATGGGAGGTGGAGGGGGTATTCCATAGACGGGACGGTGGGGGTTTTCTCCTAGTCTTGGCCCAAGGTGATAAGGATGATCGCGGGGGAGGCGTGGATGGAAGTATGGGTCGTGAGCTGGGAAGCGTCCATCGCTTACATTCATGGCCGCATTTTGTCTCGGCGGTGTGGGAGCTCTAGGGGCTGATGGTGGCCGTGGTGGAGTAGGCAAACGACGTACCGGTTGGCTAGAAGCAACGCTTCTAGCACCACCACCATTTGATGGGTCTTCCTTGGGCTCGGACTCCTACTCCTCCTCTCGTTGTGGGGGCTGTTGGGAGTCCATCGTGGGCTCCGTCTCCTCGCTTTCTTCTTGTTCTTGTCGCCTCTCCCTGACCATGTCCACGAATGCATAAATGTCCCTTACTTGATTGGAGTTTCTTGAGGCTTCACTCCTTTGCGACATGATATTCCTACACAAGTCACATAAAGCATAAGATGACGACTCCACTTGACGCTTAGACGACCATTTACAACCGACTTGACCATTGACGACCCATGTGACCATTTGCAGACAGCAAGACGACTTGACAGACCACGAGACGACCTTAATCATTTGACGGCAACCAACCAATTCGACCTACGACTCACAAGCTTGACAACCGAACAACATTATGAACATCCACCACCGACGTACCCAACAATAATTAGTAAGACTATCAACGACCAACTCGACACTCATGACCCACACAACCATTTTGAATCAACGAAATGACTAGAATTTAACTTGTGCATTATGTCTAAATAGGCAAAGTAATGCTAGCCAAGTGGGGGTATTAACTAAGGGTTCTAATAAGTAATGCAAACATTGGATTTGGTTATGTATCTTTTGCACCAAGAATCGTTTTAAAGCTTTATTTTCAAAAGACTCCTTTTTGAATATTCCTTAAACAACTATTTCGATCATTCCATATTAAATTTTTAATTAGGCATAGTTGATCAGGCTATGCATAAGTAAAACAAGAATACTTTATGATCAACTCAATTGTTTAAGAAATATTCGACTCGTTTTGAAAATACGTAGGTTATAGCAAAAATTCTCTATAAACTTGGCTCTTGATACCATTTTTCTGTAACACCCGGACTAAGGCGGAAACACGAGATGCCACAGAACGACATGGTACAAAAGATTTGAATATAAAACATCAACACAAGTTTTCAAATGACATTCAAAATCCCAAAAGATTACAATTTAAGATGACGTCCAAATCCATTACATAACCAAATTCATAAATAAAATGTTTAAATGTTTGCAATACTTGTCCAGCCATACAAGCATATTAGAGTCCAAAAGGGGCGGTCCAAGCTACGCACCTAAATCTTTAACCTGAAAAACATGAAGAAGAAGGAGTGTCAACTACGAGAGTTGAGTGAGTTCATAGGTTTTTAACTAACAACATAAAGTGTATATATATATATCCATCATAACCAAAAATTTGAGAGTCACCAAAATTTCCATGTATACCTCCAATGTAACATTTGAAAAGCCTATGTTCTACTTACTATAATCAAACGTAGTAAAATTACTATCATATAACTACAAGGGTATAATTCAATCAACCTTGATGAGTAAATGCTTGAGCCACTACTACTACCATTTTTTCAAAGTCCAATAATAAATAGATAAATCTTGCACGAGCTATCAATCAAGTGCCGTAACAATAATAATAAAAAAAGGGTCGTGCCATGGAGACGACCTAAGTAAGGTAGCTAGAACACCCGTGGTCGGACTGGAAGTGGAGGTTGTCACAAAGGCAACCAACCTTCCACCTTTACACAATTGGGTGGGTGGACGAAACCTAGTTGCGCAACTAACTAACTACAGGCCTCCATAATCGGAGTAAATAGTAGTGAACCGAAGAAAGCGGTTTGACAGAACTCAAGCTCATCATATAAATCATTTATCATAATGAACATACGAAGCAATTTCATTTCATAATCATAATATCAAGAATCATTTCATATATTTGTAATAATAAAAGCAATTTAGCTTATATATCATGCTTTTCACCCCGATAGTTAAAACACAAAATAGTTTGAAAGGGGGCTATGACTCACTTGAATTGAGAGTGAAAGAAGGCTGATCAAAAGTGAGATCTCCGGCTAGTGGTGTCTTTCCTCAAGCAAGCCTAAACCATGGTATTCGAAATATGCACAACGTAAGTGTGTGTCGCATGACTAGTAAACTAGATCATGAGATGTATGCTAGTAGACTTGCCCAACTTTGATTGTTTTTTAAATTATGGAATTCAAGTACATTATGTTGTTCACCTCATTTGGTTGGAAGACATTTGGTAGTAAAGGTCATTCATACGATTTTGTTCGGTTATTAGAATTTCGGTAGTTTAACTTTGTATTATATATATTTTCCATTGCATGCTTTGTTTAATACCCATATTTGACATTTGTGTTCTCATAGTATTAATGTTAATATATGTTACTGATTTATAATTATTTATTTAATTTAATATTATTTAATTAATTTATTTACTTATTTTATTGGTTTATTAATTAAATAATTCCTTATAATTATTTTTAAGTCCTTAAATTACCTCTAAAATTCATAGATAACTATAGATGGATTATCTACTGATTTTCAAGCCTTTTTATTGGTAACATTGTGATTCTTATATTTATTTGTGCCTTATTTCTATTTATTTAATAATAATGATTAATTAGTGACTTTTACTTAATAACTTACTTTTAAATTGTATAGTTCTTGTTCCCTTGCTTGTAGTTATTTTTCCCCAGTAGGTTTTGGTCACTTTTATCATTGGTTAAGTGGCTTTGATCAGATTCATGGTTTATATAATTTATTTATTAATTTATATACCTTTTAATTACCATTTTAATTCATTAAATCATAGAAATCCTTACAAATCACCACAAGAGTTTTAGTCCAAAAATTCCAGCCCTTTTTGGCAACTTATATCAATACAAATTCATATCAATTCAACCTCCCTTGTGTCTTGCTTAAATTGAGGATTTTACATTTGAAAATCGTTTACCGAAATAGTGATTTTAGCCTCATTTCTTAGGCTATTAAGGTACTTCAAAATGGATTTTCATCCTAAATTTAACATTCACAGTAATTTCATCATATTTTGGTGGTTCAAGTCGTGATGGTGGTGGTGGTGTGATATGTGCAATTTAGTGCTTTCGTTTAGTGATTATTTGACCCGAAAAGACGATTTTTGAGCTTATTCTTGCCATGCATCAAATGACTTGAGTTTTATACTTTTAATATGTCATATTTCCAGTATGTTCATCACATTTTCATGGTCATAAAGTTATGGTGCATGTGTGTGCTCAAAATGCATTTTAACAAGCTTTCGGTTTTCGATTTCAAGCCTATTTTGCCTTGTTTGGTTCCATAATCATATTTTTGTCATTACCATAATTTTTCCAGAATATTAACCTTGATATTAACACATTTTTCACTTATGACAAGCCTAGCTTCATCTCATAATCCAAACAACAATCCAACTTTCTTAAATCTAGCATGCATGTAATCATCTCATCATTTTTAACAACAATCTTTATCCAACAAAAATCCATCAACATAAAAGTGTATTTTTATGAAATTTTCCAGAAATATGTACATAAATATTATATAAAATATGTTCATCTTTTTATATAAAAAGTTACTTTACAACTAATCAACACATATCCACCTTTTTGATGCTAACTTTCATAGATCCAACACTTTATCAATAAAATCTATATTTTTATAAATATTTCCAGAAATATTAACTTCATAATATGTATGAATATAACCATCTTTCAAAGGAAAAATCATATCAAAGCTATATAATATATAACTACACTTTTGGGTCTTTAACTAGTTGAATCCTTGGATCTTTCTTCATGGATTCAACATGCATGAGCATGGAAAGAAAGATCCTATCAACTTTGCCCTCATCAAGTGTATATTCAAGAGAAACATGAAAAAAACATGGACTTTTGATAAAACCTTTTTAATATGAACAAGAATAAGATTAATCTAACAAAGAGATGAAGATATATACCCTTGAAGAACACTTTGAGATGAAGAAAAGATGGCAGAAAATCGTGGCCTTTCTTGCACCAAATAACCCTTGTTTCAACCTTACATTAACCCTTAAACCTTAGCTTAACACCACCCTTGCTTAATCTAATCTAAACCCTTATTATTAACAAGTTTTTAGATGAGTTTAGCTTTGTTTTTCCTTTGTTCTTGGGCTGGCCGAAATCAAGAGGGAGAGAGGGAGAAAAGGAAGAGTTTTTGAGTGAAAATGAGTTATGTGTGTGTTGGGAGAAGAGAGAGTTTGAGTGTTATTTTCCTTGGAAGTGTAAGAGTGTGAAATTTGAAATAAGTGTGTGTGTGTCTAAGGGGGGGGGGGGGGGGGGGACGGCCAAAAGGAGGGGGAAAAGGAAAGACACACATTTTTTTTTTATAAAATTTGTTGTATAAGTATAAGTGTAGGTATATGTTAAGTGTGGATTTAATTTGTAAGTGTTTTGTTAGTAAAATGTGAGTAATTGGTTATTTTAGTTAGGAACATGTATATGTATGCATATGTCATGTATATATATGTGTATGGACATATTTTTGTATTTTTAGGTGGTTACATAGGTCATTGGTTGTAAATTCGTATTCATTTTTAAGCTTATATGCTTACTTATTAAGTTTTCGACGCTTTTACGCACATATAATACTTCCAATTATATTTTTAGTTGGAAATTTTACTTATTATGATCATATTTACTTGATTTGGTTTTGTTTTTGATTTGTTGGATATTTCATAGGGATTTTGATTGGTATCTCAATTTGTGAGACTTAAGTTATTATTATCGTAACGATTTATCATCTCTAAAAATTTTTGTTCCGAGGTATTTTCATTAGTTAATTCTTATAACATATCATTAGCTTTAGATTACTAATTTGGGGCATTACCTACTAGCTTCAAGTATAACTATGGCTTGCGGGAACATAGACAACCTAACTAGCACATATAAAATATTAAAAAGTACGGTTGTTACAATATATATAATACTCACCATTGTGCCAACGCATTACATGGATCCATATAAGCAAGTGATTACAATCGCAATCAAATTATACAATAACAATGCCCCACATGAGTTATGGCCACCAATTAGGCCTGTAATCAAAGACGACCCCCAATTAGGTTCAACGCCAAATCAATTACCACACACGGAATCCACCATCGTATGGTAATTGAGCCGACGAATATACAAAGATATGTAAGTATACTCACCTCCTTCGCGACACAACATTTAAATCAAGATAACCGCAAATGCAAAAATTCAAGCTTTCAACCTATCAAAATATCATAATACGCATATAAGGCGATATTCACATTTTGGCTACTCAACCTAGCCTTCAACATTACACTAGCATTCCTAACCCAAACCTTCTTATATTTGTTATTGAGTTGCATTTCATTCAAAAATTTCACTTGACTAGCTTAATTTATTAATTCCACCATCATTCCATTCAACTAGAAAAATCACCATTCTTTCATAATCAAAGTTTCATTATCAACACTCAAATTCTTAATTAAATAAATCATGCAACCCAATAACAAACTATCATATACAAGAATTTAGGGGGGAAAATATATAATAACTTAATTCTAGCAAAAACCCCAAATTGAACCTCTCAAGAACCCTAATTCATAAAAATAAAGATTAGAACTAAGGGAAGAGGCTTAGTGAAGCATGGAATGGTAATGGAAGTGTGACTAAGGGAGGGAAGAACTTGGCTGGCAACACAAGGAAATGCCACGCCCTTTTTCTAACTTTTGCGGGTTTTTTACCCGCTATCCGCTAAAGTTCCAACTAAATTAACCCCATTTCCAAAAGTAAAATACTAGGAACCTATTTTAATGTCAACACTCAACTTTTGATTTATAAAATTGCGCAATCCTACATATTGTATCGCTACATCAAGACGGATGATAGAGAATTTAGTTACTCATATTAAAATAAATAAAACAAACAACAATGGAAGAAATCATATTATAACAACTGATTGAAGAAAATTGGGTATAAATAATGATTCTGATCCGAGACTGAAAAGATAAAAACCTAACCGTTTGTTTGCCTTAAAAATACTGAGAACAAGAGTACTGCTATGAAAAATCTTATTGAAATTCTTCCCTTGTAAATCTTTCTATAAAATCGTTCATAATGCAGAATCGAAGCTAACTATATATATAAAATTCGCGTGTAACGGCCGTTAGTTGAGTAACGGCCGTTAGGTTTGTACTTCCCGTGTAACGGCCGTTACTGGGATAACGAGAGTTACACGCCTTCAGATTTCTCACGGCCGTTAGTGGCCTAACTGACAATTACAGAAGCTTCAAGATTTTATTTTTTAACGGCCATTACTCCAGAAACGGGAGTTACACACTCTAGAATTTATTTTCTTTGTTTTTTGCTTGATTTTAACCGAAACCTTCTCCCGTTTCTTCCATAAGTCATCAAAATCAACCAATTCACTTGTCTAATCAGTTTCCAACCTGAAAACACTTAAAACACCCTCAAAACATCGAAAGTTGGATATAAAACTATAAATATAACGAATAATTGGTCCTAAAGTCACGTGGGAAATGGTATAAAATATGACACATCAAATCCCCCCACACTTCAGCTTTGCTTGTCCTCAAACAAATCCAAGTTGAAAATCATAAAATACCTTGGCATATCATGGAACCACATTTCAGTAATAAAAAAGAAGCTCAACCATAATCAAAAATGAGAATAAATGGTTAGGCAATTTTAATCTTAAATGAAAACCGGAATGTTTGACAATATTTGACCGATACACAAGCCTTAATAACACGACTAAACACAAATGAAACGAATAAGTGATATCTCGCCTATCCTACTCCAACTAACTTACTCTTGGGGTTGAATATTTGAATAATCACTCAATGCCAAGTCGTAATGCATAATATTTTAACCATAGGCTTGTACTAGGTTTGTTCCTTCATGGCCAAGGTGCTAGCACCCTATAACGTCTATCAGAAGAGGACTTTAAGGGTTGTAACATATATGAGGCTTAACAGGGTAATTACACAGGGTACAGAAATTTGGGTAAACAAATAGTGTCAAGAAAGAACTAACACAACATTAAACAGAGTTTTCACATATAGTCTAGCCCATAAACAAACCCATGCTATTAGCTGCCAACAGTCCAAATCCAAGAAGTTTCCCGACAATACCCCCTAATAGAACGATCAAAAACCCACACCATTGTGGTATATGACAATCAAACATCTCAATCCTCCTAACTACCCATGTTGGCTTAAACGAACGTGCCAACTAAAGAACAATAACTCAAAGGATATAGTATTGCAAAATCCTTTCCCCGTTGGTTATAAAGATGTACCAACTTAACTTAATAATTCATGAAAACGATGAAGCTTTTGTTGGTGTAATTGATGAACCAACTTACAAAAATGATTTGACAAAAAAGAGAAATACCAACTGATAGCCTAAGCTCACTTTTTCATTTTTTCTCTTTTTTTTTCTTTTACTTTTTCTGTTTTTCAAATCTTTTATTCTTTTTATTCATTTTTTTTGGTGAGCTACTTTTACCCCGACTAATTAGTATTCTCTTAATAATGTTGAAACAGTGACAAATCATTTAATAAAAATGCTAAGATGAACAATTCAGACTCGATCCAAGATCATGACGAAATCAAACTACCCCCATTAGATGAGAATATCTCAACCCGACATAACAAAACCAAACCCAAACCATCCACTAGCAAAGGAAACCAATGACCCACCAGGACTTCGACTATCGGTATGGCTAGGAAAGGTGTATATTTAAGTGGATTTAATAACAAAGAACATGCTAATGACAACATGTTTTTTATTGTTTCTTGCACTAAAAGTGAGTGCAACATAAGGGTTTAACAGGTGGTTCACTAACCAGTGTAGTTAGCTACTAAGCACATTACAAAAACATGCACATATAACAAATGTTTACGAAACAAAGGGTGAGCATACAAAGAACAAAGATTTTATCCTAAATTTGCCTCTTCATCATCTAGAAAACCACAGAACGATCAAGCAGGACAAGTTCTAGGAAACGCAATCACCGGCACACTCATAGTGTTTGATCAAATAATCACACTATGGCTCAACCAGAGGTTGAAGTGAGGTTGTTGGTGTTTATCGGCGATTCCCTTACGGTCAGAGGGTCCGAGAGGCTGCTTTACGCCGGGTCTTTTTATGTCTAAGTCGATTTGTTCGACTTAGGGTTTAACGTTTTGTTTTAGGGTTTATTCGGAGGTCGAATAAACTATGAGTATGGGTTTATGTATGTGATGCGTATGATGGTCTCTGTGCCGTATGGCTCCTCCTTTATTTATATAGAGGGTAGATGACTTGGGGAGGAGGGTAAGAGAATTAGGGTAGATCTCTTCCTCCTTTGTAAATATCTTGTTTCCTTCTTGAGGAGGTTTGTGGTGATCATATCAGAGTATATCGGAGTTTAATATATGTTTAATAAGATAATCGTGGAAAAGATCTTTATCCGATCTCCCTTGTATATCTCCTCGGAGCTGGGTATTTGTTACCTTTAAGGCTCCGGGGTAATAATAATGATCGGAGGTTAAGCTCCATTATGGGCATATACTGTATACTTATTAACTGTATGAAGGTGACTTCGTATTCAGCTTCTGCTTCAGGTATGGAGATAGAGCTCCGTATGGGTATATCATCAAGCCCCCTAGTCTGATGAGAGATTTTATCTGTAAAATATTGCATTAGACTTTATAAAATCGAAAAACACATAGATTTTATCTGTATAGAGCTCCGTTGTTCCGTTGCTGCGTTGCTCTGTTGCTCTGTGAATCGTATTAGTCGATCTAGGTTTAAGCAATAATGACTTTTTATCCCATAGTGGCAACTTGTTGGCACATCTATCGGGGTTATTTATCATTGAGTAGTTACCCATTGTTATGACCCATATAAATACCAATTTATTACCACAAAGTAAGGGTTTTCCTTTTACTAAGTTTCCATCTTTGACTCTGCTCTCCTTTTTTTCTTCGTTTGTCGTGCGATCTACCAGGCGCTGACCAGGTATATTATTTTCTTCTCTTTTCCCTTCCTTTATTCCACATAGCAGAAGATATTACCAATGTCTTGAATCGCTCTGCCTATCAGAGTTTCGTAAATACATATTTTTCTCAAAACCCTAACTTGGTTCGCTACCCAGAAAGGGAGCAATCCATATGTGATCATCCGGTAGGGTTTGTGGGTATGTATGTGAAAGCTTTTTCTCTAGGCAACCTTAGGATCCCGTTTTCAGATTTCTTTCTTAAGGTTATAGATTACTACCGATGCCATATCTCTACTGTTCATCTGACTGGTATTGCTAAAATTATTGCTTTCCAAGTCTTATGTCATGCGAACCATATAGAACCATCTGTTTCTTTGTTCAATTTCTTTTATAAGTTGAAGGAATCTGGTGATTGTGTTACTGTATCGAAGAATGGTGACTATGAGCTTTTCGTTGCTGGTGGTGTGGAGGTTAGGGATTGGATGAATTTGTTTGTTTTTGTCGATCAGTTGTTGATACCCCCTAGTCGCGTTGGTTTACTAGACAGGTCTAGGTTAAAGTATCAGTAGATAGGTGTTCTAAGTGTATTTGGTGTTAGGCAGGCAGATGTTGATATCTTGTATTCTTATGGGGTAAAGTTGTGTGTTTATCCGGAGGCTGTTTTGTTTAAATCCCAAGTTGCGAGATGTTGGGAATGTGGCAATTTGGATTTTATGATTGAGTTTGATGGTTAGGGTAGGTTAATTCTTCTGCACTTCTTCTTCTTTGTTATTCTGTTGCAAAATAGGGTAGATACCGATCCAAGTTACTTTTGCAAAAATGTATTTTAAGCAACTCATTGATAGGCAACCTGTGTTTTCTGGTGTCGTCTTTAGGCCAGTGGCCCTGGCTCCTCTACCTATTGAGCCAACTGTACCTTTGGACCCTAAACCTGATCAACCAACTATAGCGCATAAGAGGCCTGTGCCTAATGAATTGTCTGAGGCATCTACCACTATGACTCGTGAGCCAGTGGATGACGTTGTTGAAGTTTCAGATGGTGCTGATGAAGATGCTGAGGGAAGGAGAACTCAAGCGAACACTGTTGGGAGTCGTCTAAAGAAAAGGAAAAGTTCATTAGGGAGCGCTGTTGGTCATCGACCAAAAAAGTTGAAGACGAATGTCCGTAGAACTCCTCTGCAGTCCTAATGTAAGTCCTTATTGTCTTCTTGCTTCTATTTGAGCATTCTTTGTCATGAATTGTGCTTTTGTATATTTTTGTAGCCTTCAATCCTCTTGAAGAAGTTCTGGATGCGTCCTCCTGTCACCGTGATATACAAAGCATTGCTCCTTCCGGATGGGTGAATGGTCTAATGAACTTAGATGTTTCTGAGTTATCTGCTTTCTTCAACCACTCTACCTTTTGCAGTGCTATTATTGGTAGTGTCATGGATTCAAGATTGCGGGAGAATGCTGAGGAGTCCGGACCATTAAAGGAGAGATATGAGGAATTGATGACGGAGAAGCTTGCTCTTGAAGCGAAGGTGACTGAGTTGGAGTTGGACTATGCGGCCCTTCAATCTGAGTTGAGTGCTACGAGAGCTGATGCACAGAGGATTATTGCAAAGAAGGAGAGGGAAGTGGAGTCTCTGGGCAACCAGATGCAAGAGAAGGATGGCTTAGAGAAGGAGGCACATGATGCACTTGCAGAGAAGTCGGGGAAGTATGGAAGGCTGATTGTTGAAGTCATTCCTCGGGTGTGCAAATCCTTCATTAATGGTCCTGAAGTTGGCGAGCTGCTATCGAAGGTCTGTAACCTGAACAGAATTGATGCAGAAGCGGGATTGATGCGTGCCCTAGCTGTAGATGGTATGATCAATCTAGAGGGCCGTAATATCCCAGAAGACACAACTGCTCGCCTTGATTCCGCACATGACAACCTTGCCAATGTGGACTCTGCATACCTTCGCAATATTGCCTCTGATCCCGAAGCCTCACCATCTGATCTTCTACAGGTTGTTCCTTAACTCCCTTGGTTATGCGTGAACTTTGATAACTTTGAACAAGTATTCCATATTATTACATTGAACAATTATTTTTGTGGCCTGCATGCCCATGGACAATTTCTCTCTTTGTGAATATTTGGTTGGCCTATTTTATGTTGGGGAAGGTCACTTGTTTATATCTTTAGTACCTGCATTTAAATTAACCAACCCTTAACTTTGTCATTTTTGCAATGAACCCGTCTATGAGTGGTTTTTTTGCCGTTCCCTTATTATTCGGGAGGCTCTTTATGCTTCGTGAATGTCTTAATGGGCGTCCCCTTGAACATTTACACAAAGTCTTTCCATTTATTTACGCGCGTTTTATTTTATTGAAAAAATAATTGGCAGGAGGACAGATATGCGATTAATCGATTTATATATATACTGTTTCTCTCACAATGATTTCACAAATGAGAACTTTGTAATTTACCATGGATTTTTCCCAAGTCTTGAAATGACATTATGGTATTTGGAAAACTTGATATTTGGAGATGAGAATTTTGCCGGACATATGGTTTGGGTATGTTAATATCTAATAATATGTTTTCTAAGTGTTTAAATTGTTATGCAAAGAGATTTACTTAAAAACCTATGTACTCACCAACTACGTTTTCGTAGTTGACTTTATTTCTTCATACTTTTCAGGAATTAGCATAAGCTTTGAGGAACTATATGCATCATGATTGTTCGCATTGCACTTTGGAGTCTAAGATCAAACCTTGTGATGGGCAATGGAATCCGCCTTGATCATTGTAGTAGACTAATTCATGTACTTGTTATTTGTTTTGTGAACTTGATATCCAAGTATGGTGGACGCATTTGTACTTGGAAATTGGTTCACATGCTTGTGCATTTGTAAAATTCTTTTACCAAATAAAGCTATGGTGAATGTTATTTATCATCCTTTGTTTTGAATACTCGACTTTCTGTACATCTCATTGTTCCGCCTTAGTTGAGGTGTTACAAGAAAAGTGATATCTTACTAGTAAAAGTTTATGTTGATGATATTGTGTTTAGGTCTACAAATGAAAAATTGTGAGAAAAGTTTTCTAAAATTATGTCCTCTGAGTATGAAATGAGTATGATGGGTGAACTGACATATTTCTTGGGTCTTCAAGTTAAACAAACCAAAGATGGTATTTTTATAAATTAAGAAAAATATGTCAGAGATTTATTAGAGAAATATCAATTTGATTCAATCTCATCAAAAGATACTCTTATTTCTGCAGCATTAACTTTGGACTCAGATCCCAATGGAAAACAAGTGGATCCCACAAAATATCGAGGTATGGTGGGGTCCATCATGTACTTAACTACTAGTAGACCTGACATAATGTTTGCAACATGCCTTTGTGCAAGATTTCAATCTGATCCCAGGGAAGCACATCAGAATGTAGTAAAAAGGATATTCAGATACCTTAAAGGTGTCCCCAAACTTGGTCTTTGGTATCCCAAAGGCTCAAGTCTAGATCTAATGGGCTATTCAGATTCTGATCATGCAGGTTGTAAAATAGACAAGAAGAGTACCACAGGTGGTTGTCATTTCCTTGGTGGCAAATTAGTTAGTTGGACGAGCAAGAAGCAGACTGCAGTATCATTATCTACAGCTAAAACTGAATACATTTCTGCAGTAAGTTGCTGTGCTCAAATTTTGTGGATGAAGAACCAACTGACTGATTATGGTGTTAAGTACACAAGAACTCCAATATTCTGTGATAACACAAGTGCCATTGCAATATCTCACAATCCTGTAATGCATTCCAAAACCAAGCACATCGACCTCAAGTATCATTTCATTCGAGATCACATTATTAAGGGTGATATTGAACTTCATTTTATCCCTACTGATAAACAACTTGCTGATGTTTTTACAAAACCTTTGGATGTCAAAACATTTAAATATCTCATCAGTGAGTTAGGAATGCTAAATCCTGTGTAGCATTTAAGGGGGAAGTGTCAAAATTATTTTTGCACTTAAAAGTGTTTTTTTTAAGGGAGAATTTTGCTTTCAGAAAAATCTTTTTGACTGAGATGGTTCAAAAAAGCTGAGAGACTTCAGAAAATGAGATGATTCAGACTGCACTAACTGAACATCCTCAGAATTCATTGAGTCTGACTCTGAAGTCACTCAGATTCTTTTAATGTCCAATGGATACTTGGTCAGTATGTGTACACATGAAGGTTACTGTATAACATTTGAATAAAAGATGCCTTTGCTGACGTGTCACACAAGTTGCGTCGTAAAGGAAAAATGATCATTGCTTTTGCATTAAAAAGTTGAAAATTGTTTCTAAAATGTGGGCCCCTAACCGTCTTTGCATTGAATGCGGACGTAACCCCAAAATTATTTCGGATTTCAAACCTGATCAAAATCATTTTTATTAAAATAGTAATTTTATTTTATTGGGTTTGAATTTCAAAACAATTTTTATTTATTTTATTAAGGAAAACCCTTTGTATTCCTTGGTAAATATAAATACCATCTTCGAGAATAATTCCTTTATTGACTTCTTTTTTCATTTACTCCTAATCATTCATTCTCCCTCTTTCTCTCATTCCTTCAAGAACTCAAAACCCTAAATCACGTTCAGTTTCATCTTCCGCAAATCAAATGGCTAAACCTACTTCAAAAGAAAAATCTTTAATAGCATTTGAATATGATCCACCCAAGCCAGTCAAGGCAAGTTCGTCTTGGCCAAAGGGCTTTGAACCTAAAACCATTAGGTTCAACATGAACAATTTCAAGGCAGCCCTAAATGCCAAACACAAAACTCTCAAGGGCAGAATCAATAAATTTCTTGAGGAATCTCCTCTTTCCTATGCCTTGACTGTGGATCCAGAACTAATCTATCATAGATATCTTTTGGAGTTCTGGTATACTGCAAAAAATGACACGAAGAAGTGTGTTATCACTTTAGATGGATTCAGGGAGGCTTTCCATCTGAACTACTTGCAAGAACCTTCAGTTTTTGCCAAAAGACTGAAGGGTGTTAATTTCAGAGAAGTGTTGGTAGAAATGGGGCATAATAACATGGTGGATGAAAAAGGAAATCTGAAGACTTCCGGACATATCTTTCTATCTGGCTTCAAAAATTGCTGGAGGTTCTCCTGGACTCATATAGTTGAGTGCCTCGGTGGTAATCATGGTGGTTTGGATCAGATCTCCTTGATCCAAGTGGAGATGGGTTACTATTTGTCGAATGGGATAAATGTGGACTTCGCTGGGATGTCATTCTCTCAGTTGGTTTCAAAGTTAAAGGGAAAGAGGAGTATCCACATTGCTTTCCCAAGATTTCTAAGCGTCTGCTTCATCAACATTCTGGGAGAGGCGTATGTAGAAGTGGGACTTGAGTCTTCAACCACAGAGTTCTGCAGGGATCTGTCTAAAGCTTCCACCTTAGATGCAGAACCTGAACTTTCTGCTGCAATGACTCAGGTATTAAATAAAAGTAAAACAGCACGACCGACTGACTCAGAAAGATCACTAGGCGGGTTGCAAAAGAATGCGAGACCCACCGTGCATCTAGTGGCAAAATGTTGCACTTGTCTGCACTTGTTCAAACCCAAAACAAGTGCTTCCACCCAGCTACCTCCCTCATCCACTGACCAACCTGAGGATCTCCAAAAGATCCCTCAGGATCTCCAAAGGGCTTATTAAAATGACGTCCTTTTAAGATGTCCTCACAGCCCAAGGACATTAGAACAGAAGCACACCCTTCTAGTTCTTCCCAACAAGAACCAGAACCAGAAGAATCGATTCCAAAGGGAAACCCACAAGCAACCATCCCCGAAATTTCTTTATGTGGGGATGGTGAAGGTAATTTAAGTGAGCCCACCAAACTCACATTAGAATTTGACTCTGCATGAGCACCCCCCTTGTAACTTCACAAATCTTACACTCTTCTCTTGCCCAAACTATTGATGTTTCTTAGGTGACACCAAGAGAAACTGAAGTTTCAAACTCTGCGGCCAATGAAGAGGTTCTTGGTGACAGAACAAGGATCACTGAGGCAACTCCCGTGTCTGCTGTTGCTGGCGAAGAAGCTTGGGCTGAGCCAAGTCTTTCTGAAACTGGTAACGATGCATCTGCTTCTGAAGCAAATACCCAAGAAAAGGAGTTGGACTCTTCCACTGAATCTGAGAGTCCAACTGCCAGACAAATTGAAAAAGTTTTGGATGGACTTGGTAATATTCCCTTTGTTGCTTCTTTTTGTACACAACCACCCCCTCCTTTGAGTGTAAAAGCACAGCTAGAAAGATCAAATACCGAAGTTCGAAACCTACTTCTCAGGGTGGGGAACTTATCTCAGTCTCTAACTGCCAAAACCATGTCCCTGACTGATTTGAAGAGTGCTCAAGTCTTTATTGGCACTGAAATGACTGAAGTTGCAACAAATGAGGGACTGGTAACTGGGAAGCTGAATGATTTGGTGTTTGCTTGCAATAACATCAACAAGGCCATTAGGGAATCCTTCCATCTAGCCAAGAGGGATGTTCAAACTTCGGTAATTGCAAATTTGACATCCTCCGTTAAGATGATTCAGGAAGATATCTTGGCAGTTGGAAAGGAGGTGAATGAGTTATCAAAGAATCCAAGTGTGGATGAAAAGGCCCTTGGTTCTTCCATTAGTGGTGATGTGTTTGAGAAACTAAAGTCTGCTCTCTCAGATTTGAGTTTTAGTGGCTGAAAAAGTTGAAGAGAAGGTCAGAACTATGGTCGCCGAACATACAAAAATTACAAATAAAAGAGTGGACAAAGCTGTTGAAGAAGTTCAAAAATCTGTAACCACTCTTGACAAATCAGTAAAAGACTAGTCTCAGAAACTGGATGAAATTCTGAACTTCCTTCAGAAGGATAAAGTTGTTGCTCCCCCTGCTCCCTCATTCACTGAATCTGATAGAAAACTACTGCAAAAACTTAAAAAACAAGAAGCACTGAACCTTAACTCCTCTTTCAGATTAAGGGCTCAGTTTGCTACCATTGCAAAGGGAATTTCTGACAGCTTAGAGCAGCAAAGTTGGGAACCTCTGAAGGCAATGAATACTGCCATTGATTTGTATGGTAAGATGTCTGCAGAGATTCTCAAAGGAGGAAATGTGCCTATTAGTTTGATTTTGTTAGGTCCAGTTTTGGCTGAAAACTAGAGCTCTCCAGTTGCATCTGGAGAGCATGAATAATTGTCCAAAATATTAGACGTCCAATTGCATCGTACAGTTTAAGCAACTGACGACTACCTCCAGTTGAGATCTAAAAACTAGAATCTGAAGACCTTCCAGTTGAAGTCGAAGACAACAAATGGAAGACAGAGATTGGCAATGGCAGCGAAGCCCAGTTAACAATATGCCAGATCAATCAACTGGAGAATCCTCCAGTGTAAATGCTCTTACAAAGCTTTACACTGATTACGAGGAGGACCTTTTACACTACATTCTTTTAACCGGACAATAATCTTGTCTATGGATAAAAGTGCAAAGATGTAGAGTGGTTGAATAAAGTAACATTTTGTCTTACTTTATTTAGCACACACAAAGGATTATTTAACAATACTTTTGTGTGCTGTCAACCATATTTATACGTCGAAGTTGAGATCCCAATGCTCATACTTCGACTATAAATAGAGGTCCTTGCACAAGCATTCCAATATAACTTTGCAAATACATACATTCTGTAATATTGGTGAACTTGTGCAATATTCTCTCAATTGCAAAAAGGAACATTTCACAACTCTAAGTGTTTCGATTGTTTAGGAGAATTTCCAAGTTTAGATCAATTGTATTTCACATGTTGTTAGGATATTTACATTCTTGTACTATCTTGGTTCCGCAACAACCTTGTATTTTATTTAAACAATTAATAAATAAAATACACTTGAAAAATACATATTGTCTCACCAATTTATATACTTGTCATTTATATTATTGCATTGTATTTACTTATTCATATTGTCACCTTAATAAGTTTACCTCCAGTTAACCTGGTACACAATCAATCTAAACTGGTCAAGTCCAGATTAATTGATTGTGTTGCAAAGTTCACTCGCCATTGACATAGAGGTGTCTTCAGCACCCATCTAGCAATAGTTTGGGACTTACAAGTGGTATCAGAGCAGGCAGGTTGAATTGTTTCAATTCTATAACCTAGGTCTGCTTCGATGGCTGCTGAAGGTGAGAATGGTTCTGGTCCTAATGAACAAATTAATCCTAATGTTACACCTTTGAATACTAATCCTCCTCCTCCTCCTCCACTTACTCCTGGAGCTAGCCACGTACATGTCCATTACTCAAACACTCCTGTTCCCAAATTCGATGGAAACCAGGATACGTTTGTTACTTGGAAAGCTAGAATGCTTTTGCATTTTGGCGGGATAGAGAGGTATATGTTGAAAATCCTCAAGGATGGACCATATATCCCCATGTCCAGTGGTGTTAGTCCTCTTCTTGACCCAACTGGGCGAAGAGGTTCAAGGGAAAAATTTGAAGAACATTGGACAGATGAGGATCGCAGACTGGTTGACCTTGATACCAGACTAGAAAACATGATCCTTGCTGCAGTTCCAGAGGAATTAATTCCTACCCTTGTTTTGTATCCCAGTTCTAAATCCATGTCGGAAGAACTGGTTCTCCAGTTTAAAGGTGGAGCTGACACTCTTTCCACCAGAAAGGTTGCTCTCAATAAGAAGTATGAAACCTTCTTTGCTCTTCCAAATGAAAGCCTGACGAATACCTATACCAGGTTCACTAGTTTGATTAATCAACTGAGAGGCTTAGGGATTGAGATGGATAAGGATATCCTTCTTCAGAAACTTTGTGATATTTTGCCATCAAAATCGGCACACATGGTTCTTGTCTTAAGACAAGGAAAGACCTTGCATAGTCACACTCTTGCATCTCTCTTTGGAGCCTTCAGATTCACTGAAGATAACAATGCTGCAAGACTGGTGGCTGAGCAAGATGCTTTAAACCATGCTCAGAATTCCAAAGTTGCCAGTCTAACTGGGCAACCTTGTGCTGCTTTAATATCTACTGAGAATGTCCAGTCACATTCTATGAAGGAGATGTTAAATAGTTTATTGAATTCTGGCCTCAATACTGATCTCAGTAATGCTTCTAAGGAAACTGACGATGATGATCTGGTCGCCATGATTGCTAAAACCTTCAACAGGTTTAAGCATAAATCTAACAAATTTAATAGGTCCAATAATGCTTCCAGTTCCAACTCTCTGGACAAGGCCAATCTTACATGCTACAAGTGTGGCAAGAAAGGTCATTTCATGAAAGAATGCAGATCTAGTCAGATGAACAACCAAACTGGTCCATTTGTTCCTAACTTTGTTAAATATGATGATTATAAGGCTAAATACAAGAAGCTCAAGGCTCAGATTGCCCTCATGTCACTTGATCAAGAAAAAGAAAAGGAAAAGAACAAGTGCATGATGGCCCAAACTGAAGGAAAGTGGGAACTCGCTGATGACTCATCTGATGATGAAGAGATTAGAGATGTATGTTTTATGGCACTGGAGAACAACCAACCAATGGTGAAGGATGATGTCGTGTCAGGAAGATGGGTGAACATCATTTTAAAGAAGGTAAGGGATTATGATGATGAACATGACACTGAATCAAAACTTGACGTTGCTGAGTCAATAAATGATGATTTGTTGTTTGTTGAAACTATGAGAACTGACTGTGAAAGATATTTGGAAACAGTTTTAACTGAGTTTAACAACCTAAAAAATCAAATGAATGACTTGCAAAGTGTTCAGTTGGCTCTCAAGGAATCTGATTTAAAAATTGAGGCACTGGAAAAGGATAACCAAAAACTTAAATTTGATCTTGAAAAAGAACATATGGTTATCAAGTCATGGGTACAAGCATCTGGTAAAAATTAAGATGCGTTTTCTAAAACCATTGATGCTCAAAAAACTACCTGGAAATCTGGTGATCTCCAGATGGCAGCTGTTTTACCCACAATTCACCAGATGCCAGAATCAGTAAGAATTGAGACTCCTTATGACTCCTCTGACCATGTCAAGTTAGATTCTGTTGAGACCACCCCCGTTGAGGTTCAAACTGGAGCCAAAAAGGCTAAAGCTCCAGTTAAGAAGGAATCTGGTGACATTCCTCTATCTCACAAGTCCATAGAGTCCAAAACTCAAAAGACTAAAACCCCCGCTGAGCCCAAGTCCATGGGCCAGCAGCCTGATGAGAAAAACATTTTGTTAAAACTGGAGAATCAACTCCAAAATTTGTCAAGGTAGGTACAAAGTTGTACTGCCAGAATTAAAAATTTGGAAGGAGCTTCATCTTTCTTCAGTTGAAAAACAAAATGTCAAAACCCCTCCTCAAAAACAAAAGACAAAACAATCTGCTCAGAAAGGAGCAAAATCTGAAAAGAAAAAGGAGGTTAAAATTCTACTCAAACCAATTGTTTTTACTCCTGAAGCTGGAGAGAACCCTCCAGTTTCTTCATCCAGTTCTACACCAAGTCAAACTCCTGAGACTTCTCAGAAGGAGTCCAGTGGACCCATCAAGAAAAGATGGGTTCACAAAAATAACTAATTGTTTACTTGGGTGTGCAGGGCGATCGAAAGAAGAATATCTGGTATCTGCACAGCGTTGCTGGCCGAACTATGACCAGATGTAAGTCCCTGCTGGAAGAATTCACTGTCTGTGATGGACCGGCAGTGACATTTGGTAATGATGGAAATGGGAAAACTGAAGGATATGGTGTTGTTGACAATGGGCAGATCCAGTTCACAAGAGTTGCATTTGTTAATGGTTTGAAATATAACCTGATAAGAGTCAGTCAACTTTGTGATGATGGATATAGGGTACTGTTCGATATTGCTCAAGGCACTGTTTTTAACAAGGATTGGAAGGTGGTGATGATTGCACCAAGAAAAGGGAATGTGTAAATCATGGACATGGAGCCTGCTCCAAAAGAGCATTGTTTCTATGTCAAGGCTGATGAGGATACCAACTGGCTGTGGCATAAACGGTTATCCCACCTTAATTTCAAAAATATCAACAAGTTGTCAAGAAAGCAACTGGTGGATGGGATACCTTTGTTTTCCTTTAAAAAGGAGAAGCCATGTCCAGGGTGTGAGATGGGCAAGAAGAAAAGAGCCAGTTTCAAGACTAGGCAGAATTTCAGTATCACTGAACCTCTTCACATGCTTGATATGGATCTCTTTGGTCCAGTGAATGTTCAAACTAAAGCTGGCAAGAAATACACTTTAGTTGTGGTCGATGAATACACTAGGTATTGTTGGGTGATATTTATCAGATCAAAGAGTGATGCACCTGGTGAAATTATCTCTCTCATCAAAAGAATTGAACTCAAGTATACCAAGAAAGTGTGTCAGTTGCGAAGTGATAATGGTACAGAATTCATTAATAAAGAATTGGAGACATTTTGCACTGACACTGGCATTTCTCAAAACTTCTCGTCAGCTCGTTCTCCAGAGCAAAATGGTGTGGTTGAAAGAAAGAACCGTACATTGATTAAAGCTGCCAGAAGTATGTTATCTGAATCTGGTCTTCCCACCTGTTTTTGGGCTGAAGCTGTGGCAATTGCTTGTCACACCCAAAACCGGTCAGTTTATGTCAAGAGACATAGGAAGACTACCTATGAAGTCCTCAGGAATCGTAAACCAAATATTGGATACTTTCATGTATTTGGTCGTCCAGTTTATATCTTAAACGATTCTAGTCAGTTGGGAAAGTTTGATGCAAAAGCTGATGAAGGTGTCTTTGTGGGGTATTCAGATATAAGAAAAGCCTATAGAGTTTATAATTATAGACTCCAAAAGGTACATGAGACAATTCATGTCACATTCGATGAATCAAATGAAGCAATGAACAAAAGACCAAGCCCTGATTTATCTCCAGTTATCCCAGTTGATTTTGTTGTATCTGATCAAGTTCATCAATCAGTTACTGCACCAGAAAATGATTCCAGTCATCAATCAGACACTTCATTTTATCCCTTTATTAGTTTTAATCTACCTGAAAAACTGGTAATTGGATCAGATGTACGTGCCACAACAACATCAGAACCAGTTCAAACTTCTCCAGTTCTTCAAGATATACCTTTGTTTAAAGATAATCATGTTAATTCTCCAGTTGACACTGATGATGAAGTTGAAGTAGTTTGGACTGATCCTCCTCCAGTTGCTAGATCTGTTGGAAATCGTCGGGTGCCTTGCACTGATGTTGTAGTATACCAACCTAGTCAATACACTAAATGGACTGCTGCTCATCCCATCGAGCAGATTATTGGCAATCCAGATAGTGGGGTTCAGACTAGAAGAGCCACAAGCGATCAATGCTTGAACGTCACCTTCTTATCACTGATTGAACCGAAGAAGATTGACGAGGCTATGGCAGATCCAAGCTGGGTTGAGGCTATGCAAGAAGAACTCAACCAGTTCAAAAGGAATAATGTTTGGGAACCTGTTCCGTGTCCTCCAGGGTTAAAGAAAGAACCCATTGCAACGAGGTGGGTCTACCGAAATAAGATGGATGAAGATGGCAACGTGATTAGAAACAAAGCTAGATTGGTTGCCAAGGGTTATTGCCAAGCAGAAGGTGTGGATTTTGATGAGACTTTTGCTCCAGTTGCAAGACTTGAAGCCATGAGAATTTTCTTGGCTGATGCTGCTCATTTGCAATTCAAAGTCTATCAGATGGATGTCAAAAGTGCGTTCCTGAATGGAACATTGGAAGAAGAAGTGTATGTTCAGCAAACTCCAGGTTTCTTGAATGAAAAGCATCCTCACTGGGTATACAGACTGAACAAAGCATTGTATGGTCTTCGTCAAGCCCCAAGAGCCTGGTATGATACACTGACCAAACATCTTCTCAAAAATGGTTTTCAAAGTGATGCACTAGATAGTACCTTGTTCATTTTAAGAGAAAAAGGTAATATCTTACTGGTACAAATTTATGTTGATGATATTATATTTGGATCGACTGATGATGCAATGTGTAAAAAGTTTTCAAAAATCATGTCAAAAGAATATGAAATGAGTTTAATGGGTGAATTAACATTTTTCTTAGGTTTAAAAATAAAACAAACCAATGAAGGTATTTTTATCAACTAAGAAAAATATGTCAGAGATTTGTTAAGAAAATACAAATATGATTCAGTCCCATCGAAAAACACACCCATTGCAGCACCTTTAAATTTGGATTCTGACCCAAATGGAAAACCAGTGGACCAAAAGGAATATCGTGGAATGGTTGGTTCACTGATGTATTTAACTGCCAGTCGTCCAGATATAATGTTTGCAACATGTTTATATGCCAGGTTTCAGGCTAACCCAAAAGAATCACATTTGCATGCTGTTAAGCGTATTTTTAGGTACCTGAAAGGGTGCCCTAGCCTTGGTCTTTGGTATCCCAAAGGCTCAGGGTTAGATCTGATGGGTTATTCAGATTTAGATCATGCAGGTTGTAAGATTGATAGAAAGTCTACAACTGGTGGTTGTCACTTCCTAGGGGCAAAACTGGTGAGTTGGACTAGTAAGAAGCAAACTTCGGTTTCAATGTCAACTGCCGAGGCGGAGTACATTTCTGTGGCCAGTTGCTGTGCCCAGATTCTTTGGATCAAAAACCAGTTATTGGATTATGGTATGAAATATACCAAAACTCCAATCTTTTGTGACAACACCAGTGCAATTGCAATCTCTCACAACCCCGTGATGCACTCCAAGACAAAACATATTGACATCAGGTATCATTTTATTCGAGATCATGTTATGAAAGGAGATATTGAAATTTATTTCATCCCCACTGATAAACATTTAGCTGATGTTTTTACAAAACCTCATGATGAAAAGACCTTTAAACATCTCATCAGTGAATTGGGAATGTTAAATCCTTAATTAGGATCAATATTCTAGGGGGAATAGATTCAAAATGTTTTTATAACTAAAATTTATTTTTGTTCAAAATGCATCTGGAGAGTTCTCCAGATGAAACTGACTAAAATTTGTTTTTGTTTTGAAAATTGCAACTGGAGATCCTCTCCAGTTGAAACTGGCTCTGAACACTCTTCAGTGTACATGTTTGGTCTTATCTCAAACTGGTGGTCAACCAGATTTCATAACGTTATGTTTTACTTGGTGGATACTTGTGACACGTGATGTTACTCGAGTGTTTATCTCGCTCTCACAAACGTCACCTGACATGTCTGACGTGTCAAGACTTTTTGCTGAAAATGACTACACTTTTTATGGGAATTGTTGAAGTTAATGGGTGAGTGGGAATACCAGCCGTCATAGCATTAAATGCTTGATGGGAGGTATTAAATATTTTTGAATTTTTAAAATTACTGAGAATCAAATTTTACAAACCATTTCAAAATTTGGGGATTTAAAATATATTTTCGTATATATTTAGGTATTATTTTATTGCCTATATATACCCCCACTCAAACATTTTCTCATTTACTTCGCACATTCATTCTCTTCATTTACTCTCCTAATCATTCAAAATTCGAGATCCCTTTCTCTCTTTCTTCTTTAAATCCAAAACCCTAAATCCAAAATCAGTTTCAATCTCCGATCATCAAATGGCACCAAAATCTTCTTCTTCTTCATCTCATTCTCGTGATGTGAACCTACTCACTATTGAGTATGCTCCATCAGGGAATGTCTCTCAAGCACCGGGTTGCCCTAATCACAAACTTATGAAATTAAATCCAAACAACCCGATTGCTTCTCTTCAAGGGCAATAGGACGCCAATAGTTTAATAGGGAGAATTAAATCCTTTCTTCGTGATTCTCCCCTCGGCGATGCCTTCTCACTGAACCCAAACAAGTTGTACCATGACTACTTGTGCGAGTTCTAGTATACGGCAACAAATTCTGAGGACCTATCTACCATCAGTTTTACTTTAAAGGATGAGTCCATGCCGTGTACCATCACCGTAGATACGTTGAGGGATTCCCTTAACCTCAACTATTGGAGACAAGGTGAGTCTCCAATGGCAATCTCCAGTAACATTAATTTCCGTCAGGTATTCCTTGATATGGGCAATAAGGAGGTACTGGAAAATGGAGTTTTGCGCTCAAAGGGTTCCATAACGATGAGAGGGCTTTCACCATCTTGGAAATATTTTATGATTCATCTGGTAGAAAGTTTGGGTGGAAGCTCTGGTGGGTTGGACCAGATTAATTCATTTCAAGCAGAAATGGCTTATTCTTTGTGGAATGGATTGAGAGTAGACTTCGCGAGCATCCTCTTCAGAAGCCTTGTCTTCAAGTTGAAAGGTAATAAGGGTCCATTTATCCCCTTCTCTCGATTTCTATCTCTTTGTTTCAAATTAATTCTGAGCAGAGACGAATATAAAAACACTCAGTCTCTTTACTCTATGCAAGAATTACTGAGGAATCTGGATAACCTTGTATCCACTGCTAACGAGGTCCAGATTCCTCCGAGAATGATACTGGCATTCTCTAAAACTGATGCACCAATACTAGGTGAGTCAGAAAGAGAACCGGGCGGGCCTCAAAATAATGAGGGACCCACCAGTTCGTCTGCTGGTGATGTGATAGTTGTCGAACCTGGGCAACAGTCTAACCCACCAGCTCCAATGTGTCAGTCCAACCTCTCACCCTCCCTAGAGACCTCCCAACAGGTCTTCAGGCTGCTCCAAAGGCACAAAGGTCAAAAACCTGTCGTAAGAGGAGGTCAGCACGTGCCACTGACGATAGTGCCCCACCTAGCCCTTCAGGTACTTCCCAACAAGTACCTGAAGAAAGTGAAAGGGACCAACAGCAAGCAACCACCCTCGAAACTTCTGTAGGTGAGGGTGGTGAAGTTAATACTGGGTTAGCCCAACCCAGAGTAGAGTCTGAGTCTGCACAAAACTTAAATAGCCAAACTTCTGACACTCTACTTGCACGACCTGATGAAGTCTTCGGCCAGTCACAGCTGGAGACTGAGGCTCCAAACTCTACGGCCAATGATGCCATAACTGAGGAAAGAACAGTTGTGGTTGAGGCACAAGTGACCTCTTTTCACGAAGAAATTCCGCAAACTGATGAAACCATTGAGGAAACTCAAACTGGTCATCAGGAGCCTGAACAACTTGTTCAGCCATCCCTAACATTCAAGGATCTTGGCTTGAATGAGGTTGAATTTCAGCTTGAGTCTTCAGATTCATCTGAAACTGAATCTGATCAGGAAATGGCCGATGCATCTGTACTGACCCGGCTCCCTTCTTTCCTTGATCAGACCCAAGAACCACAAGTTTCAGTTTCCCCACTAAACTTACAAAACATAGAAATACCTCCAGTATTCGCCTTTCACCAACTACTTTCTTCTATGGGTGTGCCTAGAAATAGACACATCCTAACACCACCGTCGCCGTCGTTCACACCTGAGCATTCTCAGCATGAACGACAACTTGAATCTCTTCCCATCATTTCTACAACCTCTCCTCTTCTATCAACTAATGCTACTACAACTGGAGAACCAAACATTGTCATACCTCGTCAAGTTGCACCTGTAGCTTTTAGAGCTGGTCCAGTGACACCTTCTCCTCCGTCACTGGAAAGCCAATTTGTGTCTCTCGAACCTTCTCATAAGGGTTGAGGAGATTCAAAAGACACTGGATAAAAACACCAAGTCCCTCTCCAGGTACCAAAAGGATCATATGCAGAATGTCAAAGTAGTTGACCTGGGGATAAATAAGTTCTTAGCCAATGAGGACTTGGTGTTTGGCAAGCTCCATGAGTTAGTGGAATCCTCCAACCAACTGGCAACATCATTAAGGGAGTCATTCGCACTGACTCAATCTGGAGTCACATCTTCGATAACCAACCTGCTGAACACTATTGTTAGATCATCAGAGGTTGATATCAAGAACTTGGAAAGGCAGGTACAAGAACTATGTAACAAACCTGGCCTAGATGTGACTGAGCTTGGAAGTCAGTTGGCCTCTTCAGTGGGTCTCAAGATTGAAGAAACTTTGGCTGCCAGTAAGAGAAGTTTAATGGAAAAGGTGATGTCTGAGATCACCAAGATTGCAGCGCCCCAGGTTGATCTCACTCCCATAACATCTGAGATCGATCGGTTGAGGTGCGGTCTTGATACACTGGCCAGCAAAGTGTCTGATCACTCAACAGCAATATCTAATCTGACCACTGAAGTTGGTAAAGAAAAAGAAGTTATGAAGGAAGTGGTTAAGGAAGTACCTGCAACTGGGCTCTCTCCAGATGATCCCTCCATACTTAAACAAATTTTAAAGAGTCAAGAACAAACTAGTGGAAATGTAATGACTCAGTCACAAGAAATCAATCATCTGTGGAGGACAGTTTGCATTATCAGTGGAGTCTTCAAAGAATGCAAGTCCATGGAATCATGGCAGCCTCTAGGTCGCTTGCCCTCCAGTCCAGCAGATTTTGAAGCTCTTAGGCAAGGACTAGAAGCGGCCAAGGGGGGAAGATCCGTTGTTAGAGCCCCACGCACTAGTTCTGGAAAGGAGATGGTTGTTGCTGATGCTAGTACTGATGCTAGCCAGCTTGTTGTTGCCACCAGTACTGAAGCTGGTGGGCATATTGAAGAATTTGTTGATGTGATTGATAGGGGGAATGAAAGGAAAAGGAAAGGAAATGATAAGGCCACTGATGAAGTCTCAGATAAGCCGGCCACTGGTGAACTTCTAGAAACTGGAAATGTTGATCAGTTACCTCTAGTAACTGAAACTGAAAGTCAAAAGCTGGTAGGAGTTGGGTATCTGGTGAAGGAGAGAAAGAAAACAATGAAAATCAATCAAGAAGAATCAAGAAAAACTCTCCCACCCACTCTTATTGATGTAGCTGATGGAAGATTGTTTGGTCTTCAGTTAACTGAATATCAAAAAATTAAAGAAGATGCAAGGATCGTTAAGTGTTTGAATGAAATGCTGGAGGTAGAACTGGATAAACATTATCAAGATGATGAGGCCAGTCTAGATGCCAAATGTTTGAATGTGTAAGTGGAGAAGGCAATGCAACTGAGGACTGGGGGAATTTTGAAAAGAACTGAGAAAATGCACAAAATTGTCAAGCAAGTGTTGAACCCTCCCAAGACCAAGGGTAGAAAACAAAAGGCTTTGCCAAGAGATGCAAACCTGAGGACTTGGGTGGAACCCACACACACTGAACCTTCATCTGAAGATGTCCGAGCTGCTGTGCAAAAGATGAGTACTGCCCAGATCAAACTGGAAAATGAATCTAATGCTCGTGCATATCTGGAAGCAGTACTTCAGCGAAGATATCAGCCAGGTAAAATAACTGAAATTAATGTAACACTGAAGCCTGGTGTGAAGGACTTTGTGGTGGCTATTCAATACTGGCAAGGTGCCAAGCTGATAACTGAGAACCCTGATGTTCATCACGAGCATTAGATTCGGACCACACTTTACCTGTCGAAAGTTAATTGGATTTAAAGTCGAATTTAAGTTGAAATAGTTATCTTATTTATTTTTGCTAGCTATCTTTCATGTATTGGATGTTTTATGTGTGTTATTTATGCGTGACAATTAATTGAAAGTTTTCTTAAAACTAACACGAATGTGCTAGAGAGTATGCGTGTGAGATAATTGGACAACATGAATCACGGCCGGACAATCAACTGCTTCTTCTATCTAACGTCACTATCGTCTTTTCCTATATAGAAAAATGGTGTGAAGAAGAGCAAACCCAAATGTTGAGGTGCAAGCTGGTCAAGAAGGCCAAGTTAACCCAGGAGGTGGTCGAGGTAACCCTGGAGGTGGTTGTGGAGGCCAACAAGGAAGAGGCCGTGGTAGGGGTCGTGCTGGCCGTTGTCGTGGCATGGGTCATGCTGAAAATCCCGATTTGGACACTATCTTTGCTGCACAATTGGCAGCCTCAATGCCAACTATTGTAGAACAAGTGACTGCCGCTATGGGTGCTGTCCCGAATCAGAATCAAGGAGCACTGAAGTTGTAGCTGAACCAGTGGGAGTTGAACCAGAGCAAGTGAACCAAGAACAAGAGGACTTTAACCCCGAAGTAGAGTTTGTTGAAGATGGAGTGTATGTGGGGCCGGGCCCTAGGAGGTACCCAAGGAATGATGACTATGAAGGGTATCGAAGGGGATGCACCTATAATGAATTCAAGAAGTGTGGTCTGCCAGATTTCAGTGGGAGAGGAGGAGCAGGAGTATTCGTGAAGTGGTTGGAAAAGATGGAGGCTGTAATGGATATCAGCGAATGTTCACCACATCAGAAGGTGAGGTACACTTCAGGTTCTTTCACCAATGATGCACTGTCTTGGTGGAACACTTTGCTAGGAGCCCGTGGGAGAATTGCTACTTTGGAGACACCATGGGATCAGTTTAAAGAGATGATGAAGAACCATTTTTGCCCACTGAATGAGATGTAGAAGATTGAACAAGAGTTTTGGCACCATACCATGGTGGGTTCTGGACATGCAGAGTATACTAGCATGTTCCAAGAGTTAGCTAGATTGGTACCTCAAGTGATCTCTGAGTCGAAGTTGATTGAAAGATACATCTATGGCCTCATTCCTCAGATTCGTAACACTATGACTGGCATTCCTCCTTAATCCATTGAAGAAGCTATTCGAAGGACCAGTGCTATGACTGATGATTTGGTTTTGGCTAGAACACTGACCAAGTCTGGAGAAAAGAAGAGAGAATTTGGTGAAGCAAGTAAGAAGAGTGACTTCAGAGCCGACAAGAGGATCAGGGCTGACAAGGTGTTTGCTGCAGTCGAGCCAGGACAGAGGGCGTATATCTGCCAAGCTCCTCTATGTACTACTTGTACTTATCATCATGCAGCAACAGTGGCATGTCGATTTTGTCAGAATTGTCACAAGTTTAGGCACTTGGCTAAGGATTGTAGAGTAGCCAGAATCCCAGTAGCACCACTGAATGTTGTACCATTGAACATCAGAAATCCTCTAGCCAATCGAGGAGCGTGCTATGAGTGTGGCAGCACTGAACGCTACCGCAATGTTTGCCCAAGAATTGCTAGACGACCCGTCCCAGCCGCAGTCAATCAGAATCCATACAGATCATAACTCCTAATCCACCAAGAGTTAACCAAGACCAGCAGGCCAGGGTCCGAGTCTTTGCTTTGAATGTCTTGGAAGTCGCTAATGATCCAAACGTTGTCACGGGTACTTTTCTCTTAAACAACCATATGGCTACCGTGTTATTCGATTCGGGTGGCCGACTACAGCTTTATTTCTACTAACTTTGTGTGCTCTATAAATGTGAAACCTATTCGTACTTATACATATTATGAAATTGAAGTAGCTAGTGGTGGAATCTCTAAATTGAATCAAATTGTTGCTAAATGTGTGTTAACACTTGATACTCATTCATTCTATATAGACTTAGTCCCAATTGATATGGGTAGTTTTGATGTAATCATGGGGATGGATTGGTTATCCCTCATAGATGCAGTTATTGTTTATTGCGCAAAAATCCTTAGAATCCCCTTAAGTGGGTGAGGCTTGCTAGAAATCCAAGGTGAACAATCTGAGTCAAACAAACGAAACCTTATGAGTACGAAAACTGAAATAATCAAACTAGAAGATATCCTCATCTACTCGAAGACTAAGAAAGAGCATGAAGTACATCTGAGAGAAGCTTTGGAACTTCCGAGAGCTGAGAAGTTATATGGAAAATTCTCAAAATGTGAATTTTGGTTGGAAGAGGTGAAGTTTTTGGGTCATGTAGTTGACAAAGATGGAATAAAAGTTGATCCCAGCAAGATAGAAGCAGTCGAAAATTGGAGAAGGCCAGAGACACCGACAGAAATCAGGCAGTTTCTCGGATTTGCAGGCTACTATTGACGTTTTATCGAGAAGTTCTCAAAGATCGCACAACCTCTTACGTTGTTAACGCACAAAGATAGAAGTTTCGATTGGGGTGAGAAACAAGAAGAAGCTTTTAGAATATTGAAGGAGAAGTTATGTAATGCACCAGTCTTAAGTCTTCCAAAAGGATCCGATGACTTTATCGTCTATTGTGACGCGTCGGGTCAAGGCTTGGGATGTGTACTCATGCAGCGAGGTAAAGTTATTGCATATGCTTCTCGCCAACTGAAGATTCATGAGAAGAATTACACTACTCACGATTTGGAGTTAGGACCTATAGTTTTCGCGCTGAAATGTTAGAGACACTACCTGTACGGGACGAAGATTATGATATACACAGATCATAAAAGCCTTCAACATATCTTCACCCAGAAAGATCTTAATATGCATCAGAGACGATGGCAAGAGTTGTTTAGCGATTATGACTGCAAAATTCGTTATCATCCCGGAAAGGCAAATGTAATAGCTGATGCCTTGAGTAGAAAGGAAAGAGTTAGGCCTCGATGAATTAGGGCCATGAGCATTATGGTTCACAATAGTTTGAGGAGTAGGGTTATTGGAGCGCAAGTGGAAGCTATCAAGAAAGAAAACATTGACAAACAAGGGTTACGAGGTATGGGGCTACAATTTGAACAAAGAGACGATGGAGCAATTTATTTTGCTGACAGACTTTGGATTCCAGTGTTTGGTGGACTAAGAAAGCTGATTATGGACGAAGCACACAAATCAATATATTCTATTCATCCAGTAATAGACAAGATGTATCAAGACCTTAGAGACTTATTCTGGTGGCCGAGAATGAAGAATGATGCAGCAGTTTACGTAAGCAAGTGCCTAACATGTCTGAAGGTCAAAGTAGAACATAAGAAACCAGGAGGGCTACTGACACAACCAGAGCTTCCCAAATGGAAGTGGGAAAGCATTACCATGGACTTTGTCACGAAGTTACCAAGAACAAGTAGTGGAAAGGATGCAATATGGGTGGTAGTAGATTGACTTACCAAGTCAGCTCATTTTATACCCATACGTGAAGATTACTCGATGGAACAGTATGCGCGTTTGTACCTTAAGGAGATTATAGCTAAGCACGGCGTCCCAGTGTCAATCATTTGCGATAGGGATAGTCGGTTTACATCAGGATCTTGGAAATCGATGCAACGAGCCTTGGGAATGCAAATAGATATGAACACAACATACCATCCACAGACAGACGGTCAGAGTGAGAGGACGATTCAAATACTAGAGGACATGCTAAGAGCGTGTGTCATCGACTTTGGAGATAGAGATAGACAAAAGAAATATGCAAACAACCGAAGGAAACCTTTAGAGTTTCAGGTTAGTGATCGAGTAATGCTTAAAGTGTCGCCTTGGAAGGGCGTAGTCAGATTCTTAAAGAGAGGGAAACTAGCTCCAAGGTATATTGGACCATTTGAGATTACAGAACGTGTTGGTGCAGTAGCTTACCGTTTGAAACTTCCCCAAGAGCTTAGTAACGTACACGATGTATTCCACGTATCAGACCTTAAGAAGTGTTTAGCTGACGAAGCAACGTATGTTCCTTTGAACGAGATACGAGTAGATAGTAATTTAAGCTTCAAAGAAGAACCCGTTGAAATCATGGATCGCGAAGTCAAAAAACTCAAGAGACATAAGTATACTGTTGTGAAAGTCCATTGGAATTCCCGTAGAGGCCCAAAGTTTACTTGGGAACGAGAAGATCAAATGAAGCTTAAGTACCCACACTTATTCACGTAACACGATACATCAAAACTAGTAAGTAAACTTGAGAACTTAGTGCATAACTTTATACTTGACACTTACTATGTGCTTTGATGCTTGAAACCTAAGATGAAACATGCTACTTGATACTTAATGTGTGATTTCATACTTGAAACTTAACATGCAACTTGATAATTGTAAACCTAGTATGCAATTGTAACTTGAAACACGATGCGTAATCTAAATTTCGGGACGAAATTTCTTTAAGTGGGGGAGACTGTAACACCCGTGAGTTGACCATGAAAACTTTTGAGTCAAAATAAAAATTTTAAACTTGAAAATGCGACCTCGTATTTTAGAATCGACCTCGTATTTTTTAATCGACCTCGTATTTTAGAATCGACCTCGTATTTTAGAAACGATCTCGTAATTAGTTATCGACCTCGTATTATAAAAATCGACCTCGTAGTTTTAATTTAGCATCGTATTTGAGTCTGACCTCGTATTTCTATGTCTGGCATCGTATTCGTTGGTTAGCATGAAAACCCTCCCATTTTACCCTACATATAAATACTCCTTATTCTCTCACAAACCCTCATTTCCACCACCTTAGCCTCCTAGCAAAAACACACACAAACCCTTTGCTACCCCATTCTCACTTTATTAACCCATTACTACTACCTCACCATTACTACCCCATTTTACAACAAGTTTTATGGAAATCAAACCTTGTTTTGTTTAGATTTAGCTTCAATAATAGTGTTTTTACGTCCTAACCATCATCACAAACATCCATTTTACAGATTTAACGTATAAAATGAAAACCCCTTTTTATGCTCTTCTTTTGGTGTTTTTCGGTTTTTCTTTTATTACACACACTACACACACCAAGTATTGAAGTTTTTATGTCCAAAACGCTTAAAATCATATGCTACAACTTTTGTCAAAGTTTTGTGTGATTTCGTTAACAAAATCTTGAGTTATAAGAATTTTTGTACACTTTTTATAAACTTTGTTCAAGTGGGTCTTTAAGATTTAAGTCCGTTTTCGAGTTTCCGAATTTAGTATTGTTTTCCCATCATTTTAGGGAGTCTAAAAGTAGAAATTGATGTTAAAAACACCATTCCGATCAAAAGAAACGATTAGGGTTTTCTAGAACAAATTTGGGGAAGAACAGCTACCATTTGCGACCCCACCATCCAAAATACGACGCCAATAATACTACCCCAAAATATGACCCCGAAATACTACCCTAAAATACGACCCCAAAATACGACCCCAAAAATACTACCCAAAATACGACCCCGAAATACGACCCCTAAATACTATCCCAAAATACGACCCCAAGAATACTACCCCAAAATACGAGCCCAAATACTACCCCAAAATACGACCCTGAAATACTAACCCAAAATACTACCCCAGATTACTAGCCTGTTATTTTAGCCTCTCAATTTCATTTTTGTCTTTTAGTGAAATAAGACCCCAAATCTCAAATAAGACCTCGAATTTAATTTAAGACCCCAACTTTCAATTGAGACCTCGGATTTCGATTAGTAACTCGATTTGGTCAACCTTGGTCAACTTTGGTCAATTTGGTCAACTTGGTCAACCTTGGTCAACTTTTGTCGATTTGGTCAACTTAGTCAAACTCTTAAATTGGTCAACTTTGGTCACACTTGTAAAATGTGGTCAAAGTCAAACTAGTACGCTTTTGGACAACTTAGTCGACACTAAGTGGCACATTATGAGCACACTTTCTTATAATGAATACATACTTAATTTCGATAACTTGAAACAGATTGATTTCTTGCCGATTACTTGCTTTCTGATATCTTGCTTAGCTTAAACTTGTTGCTAGCTGTCAGGTGAGTTTTCGTAGCCCCTTTTTACTTAGGTTTTGGGGTAAAAGGAATACAAAATATGCTTTCATATATACCGTAACTACTTTCATTGTTTATTCTATGGCTATTAGACTACTATATGATATACATACTAGCCATGTCATGTTGATGACTGTAAGTGCACGATTGATATATACTAGCCATGTCATGTTGATGACTGTAAGTGCACGATTGATACATACTAGCCATGTCATGTTGATGACTGTAAGTGCACAATTGATATTTATATTAGCCAGGTCGACCGTAAGTGCACGCTGATTCACATACTCATACTTGTGTATCGTACGTAGGTCTATAGCCACTTCATACTTCATTATCTAAGTTATTCATACTTAACGGCATAAAACTTATTTTATTCAAACAATAAATGTTTCAAGTGGTTATTTAAACATTTAATTTGTGATTTAAACGAGGTTTGAAGTAAACAACCATGATTTCAAACCTACGAACTCACCAACCTTTGTGTTGACTCTTTTAAGTATTCCTTTCATGTAATTAAGCTAATCGTGGCTAGGAATGGTAGCATGGGACTCGTAGCAGACTTCAGGCTTAGGATTTGGAATTTTGCTTGCTTTCTTATGTGCTAGTTGGCATTATGCCTAACTGTTTCCCGTGCGTGGGAACTTATCTTACATTTTATTTGAATTCTATGGAACCTGTGTTTGATACTTATGTTTGTGAACTATATTTTACTTATTTAAACTATGTATTCGACTATTTATGCTTAATTTATGCACTCATTTAGCTAATCCTATGTAACATCCATGCGCGCGTGTGCTTTATCTTGCACCCTGAGTTTTTCGCCCTAGTCGGGGTGTTACAGAAGTCGAAGACTGAAGAAGAGAATCCTCTAAGAAGCAAAGCTCTGAGGAGATTCTATCTGACTGAAGATCTAAAGCTGCTCAGTGAAAAGTATTTACACCACTTTGCACTGATTACTAGGAAGCCTTTTTACTTTACCATGCTTTATCCAGTTAATAACATTGTTTCTGGAAAGCTTTTTGGTTAAGTCAAATGGTTGGTAATAAAGTGTGAAATGTCACATCAAATGACTTTCACACTTAATCTTAACATATACGATTTAAGGAATATTGCTTATTTCTTTAAATGTGTCCCAACCATGTACTGTACGGCAAAGTCCACGTCATCATGGACTTTGCCTATAAATACAAGGCTTCTCACAACTTGCAAAATGCTTGAAACTTTGGCATTACAACTTGTGAGATATACTCTAAGTAATTCTTGCGAGTATTTCCAAGTTATTAGATATTTTCACAAGTGTGATTATCTTTGTTCCGCAACAACCTTTGTATTTTGTTTATATAAATGAATAAAATACATTGAAAAATACATCGTGTCTCAATTACGTAAGTACTTGATTATACATATTATTTATATAATTTCAGCACTTTGTTCCCTGCATTTACTTTCAGTTGATATCCATATTTGGATCGTATTCTAAACTAGTCATTCTTCTAGTTCAGAATTACTTGCCAGTCTGTGATGGTTTAACCCACAAGTGTAGAATACAACAAGTCAAGTAATCACTAGATAGAACTAGTATGAATATGAAAAGTCAAGTAAGCACTAGATTGGACTAGTATTACAATAAATATAAATGCAAGAATATATATATAAATTAATATGTACTTAAACAATATAAAGATAAGCAAGTAAAGTGAATGGTGAGACACAATGTAATTTTCAAGTGTATTTTATTTATTGATGTTAAATAAAATACAAGGTTGTTGCGGAACAAGATATTACAAAGTAAGTATCTAAACAACCTATGAATTACAAGTGATCTAATTTTGCTAAATAAACTCCTTGATCAAAATACTTAAAGTTGTGAAGTATAACTATTTAGATCGAGAGTATTTGAGCAAAGGCACCAAATTACAAAAGTGTATTTTGGTCGAGGGAAGTGACTTGCTATTTATAGGCAAAAATAATAAATATAATATTCTTTCTGTCGTACAAATATGGTTACATGCATTTAAGGAAATTACTTTAATTCCTTAAATGCATTGATTAAAGTACAAGAATAAAGTCACATGATAGTGACTTGTCTTCTAATTAACCAACCACCTTTATATGCGTGTAAGGCTTTTAACAAAGGACAAATAGATTGTCCGGGTAAAAGCATGTAAAGGCATAAAGTCAATTCCTCGTAATCAGTGTTCAGACTTGTAAGGTCTAGAACACTGTCAAGGACTCCAGTTAGGAGATCTGGTAAGTCTTCCAGTGAGCTCCACTAATTGTTAGACTTCTTTCTTCAGACTTCAGTCTTCGACTTTAGTGAGAATGTTCTTTAGTGGATAGATCTTGACTGGAGTGAAGTCCAGTGAACAAATCTGGTGGAGTCCAGATTCCTGTACAAGAAAATGGTTCACTGGTCTTCACATAATTTCTGGAAAAATCTTTAGAGGGCTCCAGTAGTCACGTCTAGAGCGAGTCCAGTAAATCTGGACCTAACAAATTCCCCCTATTTGTTTAGAAATAATGCAAGGATTTTCAAGCTGTTATCTATACAAGTTTGTGCTTGAAAGCATGTAAAGGCATAAAGTCAATTTGTTAGAAATCAAAAAATAGTGATAAATTGTAATTTAGAATAGTGGAATTACTTGTAGTTAAGTCATAGATAAATGATCACTAAGGTTTAGGGGCTAAATGTGATATTTAGCATATGTGAGTATTTAGACTATAAATACCCCCCCACACCTTAGAGATCATAACCTTGGAAAACTTTTAACACACATTAATTCTAATCAGCCAATTTCCAATCACACACACTTTCTCTCCCAAAACACACACTCACACCAAGAACACACACACCTCAAATCAGCCATTCATGACGTGAATTCGGTGCAGAAATTGTGTTATGACATGTGGTATGAGAGCATAATATCATTATGATATCGATCCATTACTGAATTCAATCAGATATTCATAAAAATTATAAAAAATAAAATAAAATTTCTGTTCGAAAAACGATCTTCATCTTTCTTCAATTTTCATCTTTCAAATCACATAAAATCACAGTTATTTGTTCACCAATAGATTCGTAGTAGTTAATAACATAATCCTTTCACGTCTCAAGTTCTAATTCGATATAAATCTCGAGTTTGAATTTTGGCTTTTTAGCGCGAAATTTGGGATTCGAATCTGTTGTGTTTTGTGTTGAATTTTGTTCGTAGATGTGTAGCTGAAGTGAAAACGAGCAGTTTGCAATTAATTTAAGTTCTAACTCCTAGTATTTTGAAAGTTATTGAAGCATTTTGAAGTCGTTAATGGAGTTTTTGTATAAATCTGCTTTGCTGATGAAGAAGATGATCTCAGGACGATTTGAACTAGAACGATCTCTTTTAGATCGTCTCAGTCGTTGAAAGCTTAATTTTCATACTTGTGCTTTGTAGCTTGTGGGACGATCTTCTAAAGATCGCTCTAATAAGTGAGATTGTGTGTGGTGAAGTGTTTGTTTGTGAATTTTGGTTGGGAACCAAATTCACTGTGGCTTACTAATCCGTGAGGATTGGTTTAGTCAATTCAAATACTTGGAAAGTATTTTACACTTGAAAGTTTTGTGACAGAAAGCTAGGACGATCTCTTTAAGATCGTCTCAGATCATTGAACTTAGGACGATCCTCTCTAGATCGTTTAAGTTTTTTTTTGATAGTTGGTGTGTTTGGTTGTTCATTTAAAGTTGTTGTGATTGGGAATCACACACTTCTTGGGTAACTGATCTTATAGATTGGTTTTGCTCAAATTTCATTCCTTCCATTACATACTGTTACTCTGTCCGATTCTTTCCAAAATACTTAGAAAATTCTTCAAATCAACAATCCCCAAAATGATCTTCTCAAGATCGTTTCATTTCTCAAAATCGAAAAACAATCTTCAATTTCAGTTTCATTTCTTACTTAGCCAAATTCCCCTAAATTCTCCAAGACAATCACTTTCAAATCGTCTCACCTTTCCTTCATTCTAAGACGATCTCCTTCAAGACGATCTCTTCTAAGACGATCTTCTTTAGATCATTTCAATTCCTGTTTTTCTTCAACTCTTATTTCAATTCAATTTTCAAATCAAATCAATTTCAGATGGCTTCTCATGAAGCATTGGCATTGGGTGCAGATACAAGACCTCCAATTCTCTACCGTGGTTCCTATGGATTATGGAAGAAAAGATTTATGGACTATGTGAAACGTCAAACAAATGGTCACATGCTTAAAGATTCCATCCTTAATGGACTTGCAGTTCATCGCCATCCCACTACTGGTGCAATACTCACTCTTGATCTTTTGAATGCTGAACAAAAAGATCGAACAACTGCAGATAACAGAGCTAGATCATGCTTATACCAAGCACTATCAGATGAAATCTATGGCTTAGTTGATTCTTATGATACAACCAAGGAGATATGGGATGAGGTGGCCAGACAGATGGAAGGAGCTGACATGACTTCGACAATTAGATTGACCAATGTTTTGACTGAGTTTGATAACTTTAACAAATTGCTAAATGAAACTCTTGAGGGTGTCTACAACAGGTTCTGCAATGTCATAAATAAACTGAGGAAGAACAATGTCAAGAAAACAGAGATTGAGTTAAAACATCAAATTCATCAAAGCTCTTGGTCCAGAATGGGATGATTTTGGAACACAGATTAAGCAACACCAAAATCTGACCAAGTTCACCATTCATACTCTTTATGAATCCTTCAAACTAAATGAAAACCAAGTTCTAAACAAAGCTTCATCAAGCAAAATGCCAGAAGTTGTATCTCCTGATCGTTTGGCATTGATTGTTGAGAGGAAGGTTTCTGAATCTCTTAAGAAGCAAATGGTAGTTGTTTCTACATCAGATGAGGAGGGAGATGATATGCTGGCTACAAGAGATGGTGTCTCAGATGATCTATATCAAGCTCTTGCTGCGGTAACAAAGCATTTGAAAAGAAAATTTTATAAAGCGTGGCCAACAAACAACAATCTCCGCACTTCTTCTACAAGTGCATTTCCCAAGAAGGAAGACTATCATCCGAAGAGTTATGAGCAAAGTGAAGCAAGTGGATCAAAGCACGGTGAAAAGAAGGAAGCTAATGACAAACAAGTTGTTGAGAAGGGTAATGCATCATACAAAAAGTGCTACAATTGTGGTGTTACTGGTCATTTTTCTATTGATTGCAAGCAACCTCGAAAGCAGAACTACGAGTATTACAAGCAGAAGATGCTGTTAGCCAAACAAGTTGAAGCAGGACATGCATTGCTCGCTGAAGATGGCAAATGGCTATTACTCTTAGATGACGAGGATGAAGATCTCTCTGCTAATGTTTGCTTTATGGCAAGGTTGGCCAAGGACAAAGTCTTTGAAGCAGAAAGCACTGATGATGAATACCTAGATGATGAGGTAAATCTCAACTCTACTTTTTCATTGATTAAAGATAAAGAGTCATGTAGATTAGCTTTGTCAAACTTGACAACTCATATCAAATCTTTAGCCAAAACAAACAAAAAGTTAAAAAGTAGCATTTCATTTTCTAAAAGTGACTTTTCAAAACTTCTTGAAGAACATTCAAAATTACTTTTTGAACATGATGCTATTAAACAAGATTTTCAATCATATAAAGATAAAATTTTGGTTAAAGAATGTGAGTTGAATGCCTCTCCTGATTCTAAATTATTACAAAAATGTCACAATCTTGAAAAGACCATTCATGATCTTGAAAAATCCAATCAAGATCTTGAAACTCAAAAGACTAATGAATGGCTTCTGGAAAATGCTAGACAAATGGATGTTGATATTCTTAATAAAAAGCTCCAAGAAGCTAAACCAAACAATGTTGAACTCGAAAGAAAGATTTCTGACTTAAATCATAACTGTCTTCTAAAAGGCATTGAGATTGAGAATCTTGAAAAACAAGTTGAGGAATTTAAAAAGAATATACTTTTCTATCAAGAAAAGTAATATAAAGTTGAACAAAATCCTCTCTTGGATTTCACTGCCTATTTCAACAAGTAAAAAATTGATAAAAAGGATCTTCTTCTCGGTTGGGATTTGAGAATATCACACCATTACAAAAAGCCAAAGAAGAAATTGAACCTTTGTATGATGAAAAATTCCTTCGACTTGGTATGATACAACAATTTATTCGTCCATTGGATGACGAATTCGAGACTGATGAAGTTGAGAGAATACCAAAAGATGAATTTCTGGTTAATTATGATGCTCTAAATGCTTCATACAAAACTAAAGAATCTTCAATTTTTAAATTGGAAGAGATTGCATCAAAATTTCTAAAGCAAGAGTCTGTCGGTACTCCACCTAAACCAACTAAAATGTATATTCCAACCACATTTTTAGAAAAACAAATAGAAGGTTTACAACAAAAGGTGGTATCTCAACAAAAAGTTATTAATCACCTAAAGTCTCAAAGTCCGAATTCAGAGGATAAATTTAGTGTTGTTGATACTAAGAAAGTTTGTGTGAATGTTTCTACTCAAACCGACCTAAGTACGTTAGTAGACCATTCTACCCAGACTACTTGTGATTCATCTACCAATTCCTCCACTCAGACCTTGACTGATTCTCTTGAATGTACTTGTCAAAATACTGCTACCTTTATAGCTGATGATTATGTGCAATTTGATTTATCTGATGAAGAACTTGCACATAGTTTAGTTTTGATATGGTACTTCTATAGGTTTTTCACATGCAATACTATTGATGAGTTAGTTGTTCACCCTAAGCTTAGTGCTAGTATAGGTGTTGATACTTCTACTCAATTTTCTTGTGAGACCAAAGATGTGTCAGTTCAAGTTGACCTAATTTTCGAGACTACCCATGATGTGAAGTTGGACACCAAGATTCCTGATTTTTCAAAACTTTCAAAAGAATTTGAAACTAATCAACCTCCATTGAAATCTTTTACCCATGGAGGGAGAATATGTTTTTGATTCAGAAACTGAGAAAAAGACTGAATCTACCAAAGTCAAAGTTGAAAGAAAAGAGGAATCTCAAAATCCATTGTCCAAAGCTCCAACTTCATATAACTCAAAGGAACGAGTTAAGTCCAAACTCGTCAAGACTAAACCAAAGACCATTAAGTTAGAACCAAAGGTTCCTACCCCAGTTAAACATGTCAAAAAGGAACAAGCTGAGACTTCACCCAGATCAAAGTACATCAAAGTGAAACTTCAAAAAGACTATCCTAATGCTTCTTCATCTAACTCTCAATCTAGTTCTTTACCTAAGGTGTCTAAGTCTAGCTCAGTTTTGCTAACTAAGGATACATCTAATGGTACAACTAGATATAGGGATAGATATGGATGGTGTAACACCCCGACAACGGCGGAAAACTCGGGATGTAAGATAAAGCACACGCGCACATGGATGTTACATAGGAACAACTAAATGAGTGCATAGGATAAGCATAAATAGTCGATTTTATAATCAAATAAGCATAAGAGTAGTCATCACACATAGGTCCAACCAAGCATTCAATAAGTGTATGTTAAGTTCCCACGCAGGGGAAATGGTTAGGCATATTGCCAACAAACATAAACGAAAGCATGCAAACTCCAAAACCTAGCCTGCAGTCTGCTAAGAGTCCCATGCTACCAATCCTAGCCACGATTTGCTTGAATACCTGAAAGGAATACTTAAACGACTCAACACAAAGGTTGGTGTGTTCGTAGGTTTGAAAACATTAGTAATTTTGTATGAGTATGATTTATGCCGTCAATAGAATACGAGGATGAATTAGTATAATGTGGCTAGAGACCAACTTTGCACATAAGTATGAGTATGTGTATAATCGTGCACTTACAGTACTTGGCTAGAATAAATCAATCGTGCACTCACAGTCATAAACATGACATGGCTAGTATGTATCAATCATGCACTCACAGTCATAAACATGACATGGCTAGTATGTATCAATCGTGTACTCACAGTCATAAACATGACATGGCTAGTATGTCACAAAGTAGTCTAACAACCATAGAATAACAATGAAAGCAGTTACGACATATATAAAAGCATATTTTGTATTCCATTCACCCCAAAACATAAGTAAAGAAAAAGGGGCTATGAAGACTCATAGTGATCTGGTACAAGCACAGTTTGTAAGTACAGAGAACAAGCACAGAGATAGAAAGGTTTTATCTATCGAAACCCAAGTACGTCTTGTTGGAAACCTATATACAAGTCATTGATCATAAATAAGCACACGTATTAGTTCTTGTGATTAATTACCATTGGAGTGTCCTTGATGAACTGATGATTTGGTCCTTAAAGATCCTTGAACGTTTTGACTCAAAAAGAGTTTGAACGATCACACACACATATGTAGTTATAATGGTAATGTGTTGAACATGTCGTTACTAATGATTTTATTGTCTTAAGTGTTAGAACCAGTTTCGTCCAAACTGGCCAGTCTTCAGTTGGATCTGGAGACCAGAAGATTTGTCCAGAAATATATTGAAGTCTAGTTGCAACGTATAGTTTATGCAACTGAAGACTTCCTCTAGTTGAGATTTGATTAGAACTGAAGACATTCCAATTGACGTCAAAGACAACAAATGGAAGATAGAGAATGACAATGGCAGCGAAGCCCAGTTGTCATTCTACTCAGATCGAAACTGGAGAATATCAGTTTAAAGCCTTTACAATGCTTTACACTGTTTACGAGGAAGACCTTTTTGCTTTATGCAGCTTTATACAGACAATATCATTTGTCTATGATTAAAGTACAAAAGTGCATAAAGCAGGTTAGATAAAGTAATGTCTTGACTTACCTTATCAAGCATTTCAAAGGAACTCACTTAGTTTCCTTAAATGCTGTCAACCATAATTATACGACAAAGTTGGATTCCCAATGTTAACTTTGTCTATAAATAGAGGTCTTTGCACAACAAGAAAATAACTTTGCATATTCAGACCTTTGCTATATTCTTGGTGTACTTGTGCAATATTCTCTCAATCGTAAAAAGGAACACTTCACAACTTTAAGTGTTTCGATTGTTAAAAGAGAATTTCCTAGTATAGATCATTTGTATTTCATAGGTTGTTAGGATATTTACATTTATGTATTATCTTCGTTCCGCAACAACCTTGTATTTTATTTAGTACCAATAAATAAAATACATTTGAAAATTACAACTTGGTCTCACCATTTTATTTCAGTATACTTACTTACTTATTGCATTGTCTTTCTCTTTGTCACCTACTACGTAATCTATTCTAGGACTTGGTATACAATCACCGTAACTAGTCGTCTCCAGTTCAGTGTTTATATTGCAAAGAACTCTCACCATTGACATAGAGGTGTCTTCAGTTAGTACCATCTCTTGAGTTGGGACTTATAAGTGGTATCAGAGGAGAAGGCTAACATAATTGCCTAGATCTGCTAAGATGTCTACTACTGAAGGTGAGAATGGTCCTGGAAATGATGAAAACACTAATGTTAACAATACCATACCTAATCAAAATGCTAATAACAATCCTCCTCTACCTCCTCCCAATGCCCCAAACCATGTCCATGTACATTACTCAAATACTCCTGTTCCCAAATTTGATGGGAATAGTGAAACTTTTGGAACATGGAAGGCCAGAATGTTGCTGCATTTTTGTGGGATTGAAAGGTATATGTTAAAAATCCTTAAGGATGGACCCTATATACCCATGTCTCTTGGGGTAAGTCCTCTTCTTGATCCAACTGGAAGAAGAGGGTCTAGAGAAAAACCAGAAGACCACTGGTCAGATGAGGATCGCAGACTGGTAGATTTGGATACCAGACTGAAAAACATGATTCTTGCTACTGTCCCTGAAGACTTAATTCCAACACTTGTGTTGTTTCCCAGTGCCAAGGCAATGTGGGATGAATTAGTCATTCAGTTTGAAGGGGGTGAGGACACCATTGTCACTAGAAAGGTTGCTCTAAACAAGAAGTATGAATCCTTCTTTGCTTTACCCAATGAAAGTCTAACTGGTACTTACACGAGATTCACTAGTCTTATCAATCAGTTAAGAGGGTTGGGTATTGAAAAAGACAAAGACATTCTTCTTGAGAAATTCTGTGATGTTCTTCCATCCAAATGGGAAAACATGATTCTTGTCCTAAGACAAGGCAAAACCCTGCACAGTCACACTCTTGCATCTCTCTATGGAGCCTTTAGATTCACAGAGGATAACAATGCTGCAAGACTTGTGGCTGAACAGGATGCCATAAACCATGCTCAAGGTTCCAAGGGAACCAGTTTCACTGGACAACCTTGTGCTGCTTTAATTTCTTCGGAGAATGTCCAGTTAAGCAACTTACTAGAGATGTTAAGCAACTTACTGAACTCTGGGTTGACCACTGAGACCAGTGTTGGTTGTGATGAAACTGATGATGATGACCTGGTAGCCATGATTGCCAAAACCTTTAATAGGTTTAAGCACAAATGTAATAGATTCAATGGTTCCAACAATGGTTCCAACCCCAACTCTCTGGACAAGGCCAATCTTACCTGCTATAAGTGTGGTAAGAAAGGTCATTTTATGAAGGATTGCAGGTCTAGTCAAATGAACAATCACTGGTCCCCTTATCCCAACTTACAATGTGCCTGATGATAAATATAAAGCTAAATATAAGAAACTTAAGGCACAAATTGCCCTCTTGTCCCTTGAAAAAGGAAAAGAAAAGAATAAATGCATGATGGCAAACACTGAAGGGAAGTGGGAACTCTTTGATGATTCATTTGATGATGAAGAAGAGATTAGGGATATGTGTTTTATGGCACTTGAAGATCAACAGCAACATCTGGTGAAAGATGATGTCATTGCAGGAAGATGGGTGGACATCATTCTAAAAAAGGTATGTGATTACGACAAGCAGGATGACCCTGATTTGAAACTGGACATTGCTGAATCACTCAATGGTGATTTATTGTTTGTTGAAACTGTAAGAACTGATAGTGAAAGATATCTGGAAACAATTTTAACTGAATTGAACAATGTAAAACCCTACTTGAATGATTTTGCAGAGTGTCCAGTTGGCTTTAAAAGAATCAGTTTTGAAAATTTCAGCATTAAAACTTGAAAATCAAAGTTTAAAATCTGATCTTGAGAAAGAAAAAAAGATTATCAAGTCCTGGGTTAATGCATCTGAGAAGAATTATGATGCTTTTTGAAGAACCATTGATGCCCAAAAGAATGCATGGAAATCTAGAGATCTTCAAATGGCAGCAGCCATACCAGATCTCCATGCATTACCTTCATCTCTTCAGGTTGAAACACCCTATGATCAACCTAAGAATTTCAAAACTGAATCTGTTAAAATCACCCCAGTTGAGGTTAAAACTGGAGCCAATCAGGCTAAAGCTCCACTTAAAAAGGTTGTTTGTGAAAAGCCTTTGCCTCAAAATTCAAAGGAGCCTAAGAATCCTAAGATCAAGAATCAAACTGAACCCAAGTCCAAGGGTCAGGTGTCTGGAGAAAATGACATTTTACTGAAACTGGACAGTCAACTCCAACTTCTGTCTAGGCAGGTTCAGAGTTGTACTGCCAGAATCAAAAATCTGGAAGGAGCCTCTTCTCCTTCAGTTGAGAAACCAAATGTCAAAACCCTTTCTAAGTCTAAACAAAAGCAAAAGGCTCTATCTGGAAACATAACTGAAAATGGAAAGGGAAGAAAATACAAAGTACCAATTGTTTTTACTCATGGATCTGAAGTAATTGAACAATCTCCAGATTCAGCCTCCAGTTCCACCCTTTAACAATCAGCTATGACTTCTCAAGTGAAGTCCAGTGAACCCACCAAGAAAAGATGGGTTCACAAAAACAACTAAATTATTAAATTGAATTTAGAACTAATCAATAGCTTTAGATTACTAAATTAAGGGCATTATCTACTAGCTTCAAGTATAACTATGGCTTGCGGGAACATAAACAACCTAACTAGCACGTATATAATATTAAAAAGTAGGGTTGTTACATTAACCAATCTTGTTGACAAACTTATTGCTTCTTCAAGTGTAGTGGGGTTTGCTGTCGTGACCATCAATCTTACTTCCGGTACCAATCCATAAATAAACCTCTCAACCTTCTTGGCCTCAGTATTCACCATGTCAGGCACTAGCACACACAACTCATGGAAACGAATTGCATATGTCTCCAACTCCATTCCTTTCATAGCATGATTCCAGAATTCTATCTCCAACTTTTGCACGGCTGGCCTAGGACAATACTCCCGCTTCATCTCTTCTTTGAGTTGCTCCCAAGTCAAGTCATTCATCACGGTTTGACCCCTCGTAGTGACTTGGAGGTTCCACCAAGCGAGTGCCCTTCCTTGGAGCTTGCTAGCAGCAAACTTGACACGGTTGGCCGATGCACAATCAATGATGTTCAATATGGCCTCCATGCTTTGGAACCATGAGAGCAAACCATCTGGACCTTCCGTCCCATAGAATTCCTTGGGCATGCACGAAGTGAAGGTCTTGTAAGCATTTCGATCATTCACATTACCTCCTCCATCTTGTTTTCGGACTGTGTTAAGGGTGGCGGTCACACTCTCCGCAATTCGAGTAGCAATGGCTGGCATAACGGAGTTGATTTGTTGAGAAATGAGGTCGGCTAGCTCGGTCCTCCTTCGGGCCTCTTCCTCCTGGCACCTAGCCTCAGCATTTGTTTCTTCGCCGGTCCTTCGTGGTGCCATGTCTCTACCAAGGAGAACATAGTTTAGTCATTTGTATATAGGATTATATGGCATAGACCCGACTCACAACTTTCGATCTCACACGTGTTCATTTAAGTTACTTAGTGTAATAAGGCCTCATTTGAATGCATAGGTATACATATATTTCTAAATTCATTTTTCTTCCTTTAATCACAACCTACTTATTACTATGAATTACAAATGGTTGGGTAAGCTTAAAAAATGTCAATCTTGTTTTTGGGCTGTTAGACAGATTTTTCCGGAATCTGTGTATGAACTTGGAGCACGACAATGTGGCTCAAGATGGACGAACTGGGAAAAACACATAAAATATAAAATGTAGCCCCATGAGTTAAGTTTCACCTCCAACTGGAACCAGGTCAAAAGACCAAACAGAACTCCAGATATGGCCGTTATACCAAACGTGGTCAGAACTGATTTCCTGCTGTAACTTTCACTTTGCAACAAGCATAACTATAACACATAGAGATTAACACATCATATAATAGTGAAAAGGCATCAAGCTTTCATTCCAATAATCCAATATTAGTTTACAAAATTGCCATATGCCAACGAACACGTGATCATAGTCACACAACCACAAACAAGTTCAAGTAAATCATAACAAAGTACAAACATTGGTCTACCAAATAAGTTTATGAATAAAACATCCTTAGGGTCATTTCCTAAGCACAAGAGCCACAACAATGGAGCAAAGGGCTGCAACAATGCATCCCATCATGAAAATTATTTCGTTGATTCGGCGTATTCCATCTATAGCCATCCCCGCTTCATCTCCCGTTTGGCACATGATTCACAACGTCCTTTCCATTATCACCTCTTGTGTTCTTACCCAAAACCTTGCATCACGTAAGCCATTGGCAATGCCCCACACTCTATCTCTCTCCTCCCGTGTCATTCCCATAGGAGGTGGAGGTGGTACCCCAAAAACGGGACGTGGGAGGTCTTCTCCGTGTCTTGGGCCGAAGTGAAAAGGATGATGGCGAGGGAGACACGGGTGGAAGTGTGGGTCATGGGTTGGAAATCGCCCATCGCTTACATTCATCGCCACATTTTGTCTTGGTGGAGGAGCCCTAGGAGCTAGTAGTGATGGTGGAGGTGAGGGCGAGCGGCGTACGGGTTGGCTAGAGGCAACGCTCCTAGCATCATCGTTTGACGGGTCCTCCGTTGGTTTGGACTCCTCCTCTTGTCGTGAGGGCTGTTGGGAGTCCATTGTAGGCTCCGTTTCCTCGCTTTCTTGCCTCTCTTGCCTTTCTCGGACCATGTCTACAAACGCATAAATGTCTTCTGCGTGTCCGGGAGTTCTTGATGCTCCGCTTCTTTGTGACATATCTTTTCCTACATAAGTTACATAAAACATAAGATGACGACTCCCAAGCTTGAAGACCGAGCAACGACATGACCATTCACAACCGACGTATACCAAAACTACTAACGATCAACTCAACACTCATGACTCGCATAACCATATATAATCAATGAAATGACTAGAATTTAACTTGTGCATAGCTCTTGTGTATTATATCTAAATAGGCAAAGTAATACTAGCCAAGTTGGGGTATTAACTATGGGTTCTAATAAGTAATGCAAACATTGGATTTGGTTATGTATCTTTTGCACCAAGAATCGTTTTAAAGCTTTATTTTCAAAAGAATCATTTTGAATATTCCTTAAACAACCATTTCGATCATTCCATATTAAATTTTTAATTAGGCATAGTTGATCAGGCTATGCATAAGTAAAACAAGAATACTGTATGATCAACTCAATGTTTAAGAAATATTCGACTCGTTTTGAAAATACGTAGGTTATAGCAAAAATTCTCTATAACCTTGGCTCTTGATACCATTTTTCTGTAACACCCCGACTAAGGCGGAAACACGATGTGTCACAGAACGACATGGTACAAAAGATTTAAAGTTAAAACATCAACATCAAGTTTTAAATATCATTCAAAATCAAAGACAACAAGTTCAAGATGACATTTTAGAATCCATTACATAACCATAATCCATAAATGAAAAACAAATTGTTCGCATCACAAGTCCACCGAATAACAAGCAAGTACAATCCATGAGGCGGTCCAAGCTACGAACCTAATGCTCTAAACCTGAAAAGCATGAAGAAAAAGTGTCAACTACGAGAGTTGAGTGAGTTCATAGGTTTTTAACTAACATCCAATTTATATTCCAATATAATTAGAGATAATGAGACCTAAAACTTCCGAGTATTCTTTCAAATAATCATCTCTAAAGCGTATGTTTAACTTATAACAACCAACATAATAATATCAATATCACTCAGCCACATGGGCATAATTCAAGTAAACTTCGATGAGTATATGCTTGAGCCACTACTACTACCATTTTATCAAGTCCAACAATATATATATATATATATTTCCTTTCATAGCACAAGCTGTCAATCAAGTGCCGTATTAATAATAGTAGGGTCGTGCCATGGAGACAACCATTCAAATTTAAGGTAGCTAGAGCACCACTATGATCAGATTGGAAGTGAAGGTTGTCACGAAGGCAACCAACCTTCCACCGTTACACTTATGGGTGGGTGGACGAAACCTAGTTGCGCAACTCTCTAACTACAGGCCTCAACTTTCGGAGTAAATAGTAGTGTACCGAAAAAAAACGGGTTAACAGAACTCAAGCTCATCATAGAAAATTTATCACATTGAACATACGAAACACATAAAGTAGTTTGAAAGGGGGATATGACTCACTTTTTTTGAGAGCGATAGAGGGCTGTTCAAATGCGTGAAGTACGTCTAGTGGTGTCGTCCCTCGAGCAAGCCTAAACCATGGTATTTAAAATATACACAACGTAAGTGTGTGTTGCATGACTAGTAAACTAGATCATGAGATGTATGCTAGTAGACTTGCCCATCTTTGGTTGTTGTCTAATTATGGTAATCAAGTACATTATGTTGTTCACCTCATTTAGTTGGAAGACATTTGGTAGTGAAGGTCATTTATACGATTTTGTTCGGTTATTGGAATTTCGGTAGTTTAACTTTGTTTTATATATATTTTCCATTGTATACTTTGATTAACAGCAATGTTGGACATTTGTGTTCTTATAATATTAATGTTGATATATTTTACTGATTTATAATTATTTATTTAATTTTATATTATTTAATTAATTATATATTTGTTTTATTGATTTATTAGTTAAATAATTCCTTATAATTATTTTGAAGACCTTAATTTATCTCTAAAATTCATAAATAATTATTTATGGATTATTTACTAATTACTAAGTCTTTTTATTTGTAATATTATGATTTATACATTTATTTCGCCCAAGTTGTTTCAGAACCGGAAAAAAGAAGCGGTTTTTCGCGCAGCTTGCGCATAGTGCAGGTCCCACTTGTACATTATTTCTAATTATTTAATAATAAATGATTAATTAGTGATTTTTACTTAATAATTACTTTTAAATTGTATAGTTCTTGTCCCGTTGCTTGCAATTATTTTTCCACAGTAGTTTTTGGTCACTTTTACCATTGATTATGTAGTTTTGATCAGATTCATGATTTATATAATTTATTAAATTAATTTATATATCTTTTAATTATCATTTTAATTCATTAAATCATAGAAATTCTTACAAATCACCACAAGAGCTTTAGTCCGAAAATTCCAGGCCTTTTTGGCAACTTCTATCAATGAAAATTCATATCAATTCAACCTTTCTTGTGTCTTGCTTAAATTGAGGATTTTATAACTAAAAATCGTTTACCGAAATAGTGATTTTTGCCTCATTTCTTAAGCTATAAAGGTACTTCAAAATGGATTTTCATTCTTAACTCAAATATTTACAGTAATTTCATCATATTTTGGGTGTTCAAGTCGTGATAGTGGTGGTGGTGTGATATGTGTAATTTTGTGCTTTCGGTTAGTGATTATTTGACCCGAAAATGTGATTTTTGAGCTAATTCTTGTCATGCATCAAGTGACTTGAATTTTATACATTTTATATAACATATTTCCAGTAGGTTTGTCAGATTTTCTTGCTCAAAAGATTATGGTGCATGTGTGTGCTAAAAATGCATTTTTGCAAGCTTTCGGTTTATGATTTCAAGCATATTTTAACAAGTTTTGATTCAAGCTTTATATCCTTAATATTTTTATGAATTTTTTCAGATTATATTCACTAAGATTAACATATTTTTCAGTTAATACAAGTCTCTAACCATCTCATAATCCAAACAACAATCGAACCTTCTTAAATCTAGCATGCATGCACTTAAATCAATACTTTTTAACATAAATCTTTATCCATCTAAAATCCATCAACATAAGACATATTTTTGTGAAATAATCCAGAAATATATGTACAAATATTATATAAAATATGTTCATCTTTTTATATAAAAAGTTACTTTACAAACTATCAACACTTTTTGATACAAACTTTTATGGATCTAACAATATAACATCAAATACATATCTTTATCAAATTTTACAGAAAATATTTCTTCATATTATATATTAATATGACCATCTTTCACAAGAAAAACCATATCAAAAGCTATATAATATATATCTACACTTTTGGGTCTTTAAACTAGTTGAATCCTTAGATCTTTCTTCATGGATTCAACATGCATGAGCATGGAATGAAAGATCCTATCAACCTTGCCCTCATCAAGTGTATTTTTAAAAGAAAACACAATCTTTTGATAAAACCTTTTTAATATAAACAAGAATAAGATTAAACTAGTAAGGAGATAAGGATATATACCCTTGAAGAACACTTTTGAAGATGGAAATATGGCAGAAATTTCATGACTCTTTAAGCCTCCAACAACCATTGTTTCAACCTTAATACAACCCTTAATATGTAGCTTAATCAAACCCTCACTTAATCTTGCAAGAACCTTTATTATTACTATAAGTTTTAAGTGATTTTGTTGGTATTTCCTTGCTATGGGGGCTGCCGAAAATGATGAAGAAAAGAGGGAGAAGGAGTTTTTTTTTTTAGAGAGAGAATTGATTAGTGTGTGTGAAATGGGTGTGTAGTGTGTGTTGGAGTGGTGAGTTCCAAGACTAAAAGCATGCAAAAATTTGAAATGAAAAGTGGTTGTGGGTGTGTAAGGGGGGACGGCCAAGAGGGGGAGTGAATGGGTTTTTCTCTTTTTTTTTTTTTTTATAAGAGTTGTGTAAGTATATATGTATATGTTATATGTATTTGTTTTATAAGTGTTTTGTTAGTTAAATGTAAGTAATTGGTTGTTTTGGTTAGGAATATATATATGTATGCATAAGTCATGTATATATGTGTGTATGGATATATTTTTGTATTTTTAGTTGGTTACATAATCTTTTAGTTGTAAACTTGTATTTATTTTTAAGAATATATTCCATTAAAATTTTTTAAACACTTTTATACACTTTAAGAGTTATAAATATTTTTAAGTTGTTCATGGCATTTTCATGACTAATTATTATTTAGTTGGCTTGATAGTTAAATTGTTGGGCATTTACAAGTATTTTTAAATCGCTAGCTCAACTTGTGAGACTTATATTATTATTTATAATTTGGTTAAATATTTATTAAAATTTTTTTCAATGGCATTTTATTGAATTAAACTTATCACTAATAATAGCTTTAGATTGCTAATTTAGGGGCATTATCTACTAGCTTCAAGTATAACTATGGCTTACAGGAACATATATAACCTAACTAACACGTATATAATATTTAAAAAGTAGGCTTGTTACAGTAATTCCCCCATAGCCCTCATTTCAAATAGATTTTTCATGCTCATTTCAAACTCTTTGCACATCTTTATATTAGATGAACCGAATATGATATCATCCACGTAAACTTGTACAATTAGATAATCTTGCTTCTTCCACTTGATAAACAATGTGTTGTCTATTGATCCTCTTGTAAAACCATTTGTCAACAAATGTGTCGACAACTTTTCATACCACACTCTGGGTGCTTGATGCAATCCATAAAGAGCCTTATCCAAACGATATGCTCTTCTTGGATAATTCGGATCTTCAAACCCCGGCGGTTGGTAAACATACACTTCTTCTTGAACTTCACTGTATAAGAAGACACTCTTAATGTCTAACTGATACACCTTTATACCTTTGAAACTTGAATAGGCTAAAAATAACCTTATAGCTTCAATCCTAGCAACTTGTGCAAAAGTTTCGTTATAGTCATATCCTTCTCGTTGTGCAAACCCATGAACAACCAAACGTGATTTATTTCTAGTAACGATCTCTTTACCTCTAGGCACATCTACTAACTCCCAAACTCCAAGTTTTTCAAATTGAGCTAATTCTTCTTGCATAGCTTCAACCCAACATGGATCTTGAAGTGCTGCCTTAACATTCTTAGGTTCTACTTGTGAAATGAAACCAGAATATAAACACTTAGTTATCAATCCAGTGTCTTTCACTTCACAAAACAAACTAGTCAGATCCTTATTCAACTGATTTCTAGTTCGAACAGGTTATGTAGCATTACCAAGAATATTTTCAACTGGATGATCCTTATTAATTCGATATTGAGGAACCGAATCAACATTCAGACTTTCTCCTAAATTTGTTCTAATCTGAAACTCAGGAGAGCTAAAATCATCTTCCGATTCTTCATAAATAGGATCATCATTAGGCAGTGTAACCTTCGATGGAGTAAGTGGTGTAGTGTTCTCGGGTTCATTATCATCTGAATCTGGTGTCTTATTCTTGTCCTTACTACTTTCATCAATATCAGCAGTAGACTGAACTTTGGTTGGAGTAGCATCGACATTTCGAGTAGGCGGAGATGTAGGAGTATTATCCATGTGATCTCTTAAAATAATCACATCAACTGTCTCAGGATCTGAATAAGAATCAGGACCATGTACTGAACTAAACACACTATCGTAATCGAACTTCTAGCCACTTCCAGAATGAATAGCGGGCTTATGACTGACAATCTTGACATTTGTTCCCAAATCAACTTTCCCGGTCTGTTTATTGTAAACCCGTCGAATTGATGTTCCCGACTTATAACCCATGAAAAATCCCTCTTCAACCTTTGAATCAAACTTTGACTGAGGTAGATACTTCAAGAAAGTACACGGTACACCAAATGGTTCAGCATTCTGTAAATTTGGTTTCTTCTTATGTAGAAGCTCATAACATGTCTTATTATGACGCTTAACTACAGTAACCCTATTTAAAATATGACAAGCTGTATTCACTGCCTCCGCCCAAAACATAGTAGGAAGCCCTGAATCTGCAAGCATAATTCTGGATGTCTCGATTAGAGTCCTATTCTTTCTTTCAGCAACTCCATTCTGTTGTGGTTCATACGGAGAACTGTATTGATGTTGGATTCCCTTTGACAAACAAAAGACATCCATCACATTATTCTTGAATTCAGTTCCGTTGTCACTCCTGATTCTTTTAACACGAACTCCATAAATGTATTTAGTTTCGACAAAGAAATTTATCAAAATCTGCGGAGTTTCATCTTTCAACTTAAGAAAGAATACCCATGAGAATCTAGAGTAATCATCAGTAACCACCAAACAGTAATACATCCCACCGATACTTCTTACATTTATTGGACTAAACAAATCCATGTGAAGTAACTCGAAAGGATTGGCAATAGAATTTTCTTGTTTCGATTTATGTGCAGACTTTTGCTGTTTACCTTTCAGACAAGGTACACATTTGTCTTCCATTCCAAACCGTTTCATGGGAACGCCTTCAACCAAACCATGTTTGACAATGTCATTCATCTTTCGGAAATTGATATGTCCCATTCTTCTATACCATAGTAAAGCTTCAGATTCGCTTGCTTTCGATAACAAGCAAACAGACTCCTTTGGATCATCAACACCTAACACAAGGCCATAGATGTCTCTCTTCCTAGGAGCTTTTAGCAGGATCCAGTCTTCCGGAATAATATATCCTGGTTTCAATATAAGGGCTTCTTTCTCAGTAAAATGGACATTGTTTCCCTTGTCACAAATCTGAGAAACACTTAATAAATTATGTGCCAAGTGTCCGACATAATTGACTTTCTCCAGCGTAATCTTTCCATTGACAACATCACCTTGGCCCGAGATGTTGCCGCCCTTGGGACCTGCAAAACTAACATACGAACCATTTACATCTTCATAATTGGACAAAACATTCTTGTCCCCTGTCATGTGCCGAGAGCATCCACTGTCAACATACCAAAGATTATAGGCTCCCTTGGTTCTCCCTTCTGATCAGCAGCCTTGCAATCTGCCATGTATGCAACAAAGTCTTCAGTTGTCATACCTTCAGGTATCTCAAAGTTTTCATCTGTTCTTCGATGCTCTTCATAGAAATGTCATCAACAGGATTTGATGACTCTTCCTTTTCTTCAGATGCTTTCACTACTATCATTGGTTCACTCTCAGATTTTACAGTCTCAGCAACATTACATACATTCTTCTGAACTATCTCAGATGCACTTTCTTCACTTGAGTATGCATCATAATCAATTTTTGCAGCTACCTCATTGATAAGTACCATCTGGATTCTGAACAACAACAGCCTTTGACTCCGAAAATGGTGACGAAACTGGCTGTTGTGGAGTAGCAGGATATGTAATCATTGCTTGAGTTTTATGATTACTTGGAGTAATACCACCTTAATTGTAGTTTTGACGACCAGCAATGGTATTATTAATCCTCTTAGATCGTTGACATTCTCTTGCAAAGTGACCAAATGCATCGCAGTTATAACATTTCACCTTGGATTTGTGAAAGCCATTAGTGCCATTACCTATAGGTCTCCCAGTTCTCTGAGTGAATCTTCTGACCTTAATAGTGAGCATAGCTAGCTGCCATTGTAGATCCATTTCTTCCAAATCATCAGGATCTATCTGATTGTAATCCTCATCAATTACTGCAGGATCAGTAATCTTTCCTCCGATAAATGCTCATGAGCATTACAAAAGGCTGAGTAAACACTCATTCTACCTTCTGTAGAACTCATACTCATTGGCATAGAATGAAAAGATTGTACAATGCTCTTGACATTCGTATGTGCATTGTCATAAGGAACATATCTAGCAATACCTTCAGCATCTACTATTGGTGTAGCTTCTGCACCACTTAGAAATGCATTGTTTCCCGAGCTAGAACTTGCTAAATGAACAGACTTGGCATGATATAAAGATGGATCTTGTGTGAAATCCGAGTGAGTATCTTTAATTCTTCTCTTCATGTCTCTGTTCTTCGGCTTGGAAACTACCTTTTCAAAGTCCCATGTACTGTATTCCTGATCATCTTGAAGTTGATGAACATAATTAGTCCATGTCTTAGGCAATGAGTCCAAAAACTTATCAACTAGCTCAATTTGAGGATAAACAACCTCAAAATATGACAACTCAGTGGTTAAATGACTGAATCGAATAATAATCTCATCAAGAGATTCTCCTTTCAGTCCATTGAAGGCTTCATACTGGCACTTCAGGAGTTTGATATGATTCTTCTTCAAGGTTACACTGCCCTCACAATATCTTTCAAGAGCGTCCCATAAGTCCTTTGAAGTAGTGTACTTTTTGAACAAATGTACTGTAACAAACGTTTTAGAAATGTTCTAATTAAGTTCTTGAAACGTACTTTCGTCACTAGAACGGCCAGACAGTTCAATTTGATTGAGTTCTTGACGTGCTTTAGACCTCAATTATGTGCTTATATGAAGGTCAATTTGATCTTAAATCTTGATTGATATGACGAGTTCATAATTATGTACAATGAAATATTAAAGTTCGGTTCATAAACGTTCATGTTCATTAAAGTTCTAGTTCAAAATGTTCGCAAATGGTCCTTGCATTTATTGGGTTCATTAAATATGGAAATGTATATATAGAAAAAGATGGAAACTTAGAGAGAGAAGTCACAACACTATTCATTCTCTTCTTCTCTCTACTTTCTCACACTAAAACACATAGTGCAGCCACATTTTCACACACAAAATTCATCCTTTGATTTTGGATTGTTAAATCAAAATCACTTGTACTTTTAGCATCCTTGTGATAATCAAAACGTGTTTCTAGAGTCAAATCTCAGGTAACAACAACAAATTATGAGTTTTTGATCAAATTAAAAGTGAACTTTTTATACTTTATATTCTTGATGATTTGGTCCAATTTTGATATGAAATCGTGTTAATGATTGATGGGTTTGTGTCTAAATGTGTTTAATATCATTTATATGAACAAATTTGGGTCATGACATGCTTTAATTTACAAAACCCATTTGTGAAAATGAAAGGAAACTTGTTCTTGATGTGCCACACCTTGTTCATGTTATAGATGGTCTTGAAATTGTTAAAAGTGTTAATGGTTAGTGTTTATGTGCATATATGTACAAGTTTTATGTTCTAACTTGTCCTGGATTCGATCTAGATCTTCGTGCAATGACCTTGTTCTTGTTTCAGCCGTGTTTGGCAACTAAGACGATCTTGGTGGGACGATCTTGAGCCCAAGATCGTTCTGGCCAGCCTTTGGTTCATAGTTCATTGTTCAACCGATATTGTGTGGTGTTGTGGTGTTGTTGGTACGTTTAATGGGTAACCGGTCCTTTCGATTGGTTTAGCTCAAACTCTTGATCATGAACCGATCATGAGACTTGTTCTTGTTCCTTAGATCCTAGGACAATCCTGATCAGTCCATTGGGACGATCTTGAGGCCTGTTCCATCAAAACGATCTTGTACATTGAACCTTAAAACGATCTTCAGATCTTGATCCCCAAAACGACCTTGAGTTCTTGTGTACCTAAAACAATCTTGATGAGACGATCTTGTGCTCCACTGCCAGGACGATCTTGCCTTGAAGTCACCTGGGACGATCCTGAAAGTCACCTAGGACGATCTTGAGGAGAAGCCAGAACGATCTTGACATCCAAAACCCTAGACGACCTTGTTCACTTCTATAACAACACGTACTTGTTCTATATCATACCACACTTGATCCATTAACACCAAAACAAGTTCCTAACAACATTATCCCTTGATTAAACACGTCAAATGCTGATCATTAACATCTAAGCTAGATCAAGGTTCGATCTAAGACAACGTACAAAGTGCAAACCCTAATTAAGTACATTTAAGACGTGTTCTATTTTGATTATCAAAGTACGAGTTCTATGAACAACTAAATCAAGTTCTAGAGGCTAAAGTTCATTAATAAAGACATGTTCAACTCATTAACACGATAAGTACTTATGTGTGAGATCAAAGACATTCAGTTCGAGGTCAGTTCATGTACTTAAAGTACATTTAAAACTCTTTTGAGTCAAAACGTTCAAAGATCTTCAAAGGACGAAATCATCAGTTCATCAAGGACACTTCAATGATTGAATAATCACATGAACTAATATACGTACTTATTTATGATCTATGATATGTACTTAGGCATTCATTAAGACGTGCTTGGATTGTGATACATATAACTATCTATCTCTGTACTTGTTCTCTGTGCTAGTTCTCTGTGCTTGTACCAGATCACTGTGAGTTCACTTATTCCCCTTTCGTACATTTGTTCAAAGTTCTTTATCGGGGACTGAAAAGCATGAAAACTATTTTCGTACGTGTACTTATGTTCTTTAACTATTTTACGTACTATATTATGAGCTTGATCTTGAACTACTTATGAAATGATTTTTAAACTGTTTGAAAGAGTATTTATGTCCTGAATGGGCAGGATCTTAAATACAATTATACTATTGTACTTGATCTTTATTATGTTCTAGTTCGTACATGTACTTGTTCAGTTCTTGTTCACTGCTATCAATTCATATCCCGCAGTTCAGGGAATGAACCGTAGGTAATTATGGACAGCGCTGTTTAGGGTAAGCCCACCCTCATTCTCCACAATTCAAGAGGATGCATATTACTTGTTCTTGTTCATGTCATTGTTCTGACATAGATCTTATTTAAAGTACTTGAGCTTTATGAGCATATTATTACATTAAAGTTCAGTTTTGGCCAATCAGTTTAGCAGCAACAACTTATACCTAAAAGTTCATTATATATTCTTGTTTAATTCATACTATTATGAGGTGCTTGTGTTCAAAGTGCAGTTCTTGACCTAGTTCTTACTATCATAAAGTACATATGTTCAACATGCAGATCTTGACCTAGTTCTTAATATTACAATGTGCATTGGTTCGATGTACAAAACTTATGATCTTGTTCTTATTATACACATATACGTATATGTAAACTAAAAGTACATTATGTGAATCTCACCAACTACTTTTGTAGTTGATCTTTTGAACTTACATGCTTTTCAGGCTAGGTTCATAGTTCTTTAGCATAGGAGTCTTCCTTTCTAAGCCCATCCTTTTGGCAATTGTTCGAGCATACAAGTTCAGGAGCTATGAAGACCTTCCTTGCTACTTCAGTTCAAGTTCTGTTCCTAAAAGACAATTGTTCTGTCTTATGAATATTGACTATTCTGAGTACATTTTATGTTCTGTAATAACTATCGTACTTCTGTTATTTATTAATGTTAATGGCTGTGTTGGAACTTGTACTGTGTGCAATTGTGCTTATCTGTGCAGCCCGTATATTCCGCTTTAGCAGAGTGTTACATGTACACTATCTTGAGGCAAGGCTATAGTAAGAGTGGAAAAGGCCTTTCCCTCAATTGCGTATCTTTTACGTTCTTCAATCGGCATATCAACATAAGTATACCTACCGATCACTCCAATCTTCTCATACGAAGGCCAATCAAAACCTTGAGTTATCACAAGCCACATTTCCATGTCAGTGAGACGAATATAGTCTCCAAAACGTCTCTTCCACATCCAATAATTTTCCATACGAAAAAGCTTTGGAGGTGTATTACCCCGACCAACCTCATGATCGTGCATGATCATCTGGCTAATAAGTAGGGCATTTGGTGAACTTGCAGCAGCTGGTATAGTAGTCATTTCGAATCTTTTGGTGACAAATTAAACGAAATAAAAACGTAGATTGTGTGGTACGAAGTCACACGAGGAGTACGTGACATGAAGAACACGAAGTCATGCGAGAAGCACGTGACACGAAGACACACGAGGTCACGCTCCTGAGCACGAAGATCAGTTCGTGCAGACGTGGCGTGAAGTTGACACGAAGTCAGGTTAGTGCTGACGTAGGCACTAAGCAAGGATCACCTCGTGCTGACGTAAGCACGAGGTCGCGCGAAGTTACACACGAACTAAAGGAAAAACACGAATTTCGAATGAATTTGCAATCAATAGCAAATCAAACGATCTTAAACCTTCTGGTAATCAACCCTAGGGATCTGATACCACTTGTAAGGTGCCCTATTGTCAAGAGTGCGGAATCCTCTTGAGATAACTAGATTGCTATTGCCTTTTTGTCGATTAATGAGCAATTAACCAACCCAAGGAGATACGCAAAGCTTGTGGTTCGTGTAGGATATCACATGAAGTTATAATTAACCTTAATTCATAGTTTTGCCAAACAATACTCACGATTAACCTAATTCCGTAGATTAGGTCTTGTACTTATACTAGTTATGTATTGGATCGTGTGGGCTTAGGCCTTAATTGAAGGATTAGGCCCGAAACAATAATCAATTCGATCTGCCTCGTGCTGACGTCAACACGAGACCAGTCCTACATGTGATGACGTCAGCACGAGGTTCGACCCTTTGATTCTTTGTTTTACTTCGTTTGGCTCGTACATAACATCCAATCATCGTTTAAGTATTCTATGACACTTATAAACCTTGATTCTATGTTCTTGTACCTGCAAAACAATATATAACACACAAACACAATACAAAACATAAACAGATATAATATTGAAGTTCAAACGTAATCATTAAATATCAACACAAGTTCTTATTTAAATGATTATAAACATAGTTCCTAAAACATAAATGATAATCAAATCTATGTTGCGATTGTCACAACGAATCTGCATCTACAGGGTTCGCAAACCTTTAAACTAATAATCTGGTGGATGTGCAAGGCGATCGAAAGAAATATATTTGGTATCTTGACAGCGCTGCTGGCAGGACAATGAGAGGATGAAGACCTTGCTGGAGTAGTTTGTCGCTTCAGACGGACCCTCTACTACTTTTGGGAATGATGGTTCTGGAAAGACTGAGGGATATGGTGTTCTGAATAATGGTCAAGTCAAATTCAGACGGGTGGCTTATGTAAATGGTTTGAAATATAACCTCATAAGTGTGAGCCAGTTGTGTGAAGATGGCTATCAGGTGTTATTTAACATCTCTCAGGGCATCGTATTTAATAAGGATTGGAAGGTAGTACTGATTGCTCCCAGAAAAGGGAATGTGTACGTGATGGATATGGAAAGCTCTCCTTCATAGTAGCGTTTCTATACCAAGGCTGATGAAGACACAAACTGGATATAGCATAAAAGGTTATCCCATTTAAATTTCAAAAGTATTAACAAGTTGTCCAGAAAACAACTTGCAGATGGGATACCTTCTGTTTCCTTCAAAAAGAAAAGGCCATGTCCAGGATGTGAGATGGGTAAGCAGAAACGCACTAATTTCAAGACAAAACAGGATTGGATGCCAAAGCTGATGAAGGATATTTCTTAGGATATTCAGCCATTCGCAAAGCCTTTAGAGTCTACAACAAAAGACTGGAGAAGGTCCAAGAGTCAATTCATGTCACATTTGATGAGCCAAATGAAGCAATCAATAAAAAGCCAACCCTTAATTCTCCCCTGGAAAATCCAATTATCTTTGGTGAATCTGATCCTATCAACTACAATAAAGATTCATTTGAAGATGTTTCCAGTCATCCTGACTTGGAACCAATGCAAATCGAAAAACCTCCCAGTAATACTTCATTTTATCCTTCAATAAGTTTCAAACTACCCTCTGAACTTGTTACTGGATTAGATGTTCGTACTACACCACCAGTATCAAATCCAATTGATTTTGAGCCAGTAATTCAAGAAATGCCTTTAAATGAAGAATTTCATGATGCAAATCATGATCTTATAGATTCTGATGAAGATGCTGAAGTTGTCTGGCAAGATCCCATTCCAGAAAATCAATTGAATTCTTGCACTGATATTGTTGTCAGAAACAATCCTAGTAAATACTCTAAGTGGACAAAAGCTCACCCAATCAACCAGATTATCGGTGACTCCAATAGAGGGGTTCAGACCAGAAGTGCCTCCAGTGAACAATGTTTATATGTCAGCTTCTTATCACTGATTGAACCGAAGAAGATTGACGAGGCAATGGAAGATCCAAGCTGGGTTATTGCTATGCAAGAAGAGCTTCACCAGTTCGAACGAAATAAAGTTTGGAATCTAGTTCCTTTTCTAGGTGGTAAGAAAGAACTGATTGGAACCAGATGGGTCTTCAGGAATAAGGTTGATGAAGACGGACATGTGATCAGAAATAAGGCCAGATTAGTGGACGTCCAGACAGACCTTGACTTTGAAGAATCATTTCCACCAGTAGCAAGGTTAGAAGCCATCAGAATGTTTTTAGCCTTTGCTACTCATCATAAGTTTAAGGTCTACCAAATGGACGTAAAGAGTGCATTTTTGAATGGAGAATTAGAAGAATAAGTTTATGTCAAGCAACCTATAGGCTTCATTGATGAAAAGTATCCACATTGGATATATCGTCTGGACAAGGCGCTGTATGGCCTCGGACAAGCCCCTCGAGCCTGGTATGATACTCTAACCAAACACTTATCAGAAAACGGTTTCAAAAGAGGTGCAATTGACAATACCTTATTTAATCTTCTTGAAAGAGGTAATCTTCTGTTGGTACAAGTTTATGTTGATGATAATATTTTTAGTTCTACTGATGAATCCTTGTGCATGAAATTTTCAAAAATCATGTCTTCAAAATTTGAAATGAGTTTGATGGGTGAATTAACATTTTTTCTTGGACTCCAGATTAAACAAACCAGTGATGGTATTTTTATTAATCAAGAAAAACATGTTAGAGATATTTTAAGAAAATTCGATATGAATTCTGATGGGAAGCCAGTGAACACCACTGCCTATAGAGGCATGATTGGTTCACTAATGTATTTAACTACCACTACACCAGATATAATGTTCGCAACATGTCTTTATGCCAAATATCAGTCTAACCCAAAAGAATCTCATCTGGCGGCTGTAAAGCGCATTTTGAAGTATCTTAAGGGTACTCCCAGTTTGGGTCTTTGGTATCTCAAAGGCTCAGGCTTAGATCTAATGGGTTATTCAGATTCAGATCATGCAGGTTGTAATATAGACAGGAAATCCACTACTGGTGGATGTCATTTCCTTGGTGGCAAACTGGTAAGCTGGACCAGTAAGAAGCAAACTTCAGTTTCTTTATAACTGCTAAAGCAGAATATGTAGCTGCAGCTAGTTGTTATGCTCAGATACTCTGGATGAAGCACCAGTTGCTTGATTATGGTATAAAGTATTCAAAGACCCCTATCTTTTGTGATAATACCAGTGCCATTTCTATTTCAAACAATCCAGTCATGCACTCCAAGATGAAATACATTGATGTCAGGTATCATTTTATTCGTGATCATGTAATGAAAAATGATGTTGAAATCCAATTCATCCCCACTGACAAACAACTTGCTGACATTTTTACAAAACCTTTGGATGAGAAAACTTTTCAAAATCTTGTCAGTGAGTTGGGAATGTTTAACCCTTAATCTGGAACCTTGTTATGAACGCCTTTGTGACACTGACAGGGTTCTTTGATTCCAGATTTATACATCTATACCAGTAAAGCTATCGAACGCCTTTGTGATACTATCTTTACACTGATAGATTTATGGATCACCATTCCAGGGGGAAAGACTCAGACCACATTTTTTTTATATATATATCTATGTTTCAAGGGGAATTTATTAATTTATTTTCTCACTGGACAAATTTTTCTAGAAAATGTTTCTAGTACCTTGTAAATGTGTCCCTCTCATTAATATTGGATAAGTTGATGTCCATGTTTGAAGTTACTTCAGTCGCTTTGTAAATGTGTCCCTCTCATTTGTATATATTAGTTGATGTGCGTGTTTGAGGATTACCATAATGGTCTAATCTGGGTACTTACTAGAGTGTCCCTCCAGTGTACCATCAGTGCATATTCTACTGGCCTAATCCACTAGTGAAACTAGAGTGTCCTGTCAACCTCTAGATGCATTAAAATGAGTCTTTAGGTGTCAAGTCATAATAATTTTTTTACACTTAATGCTAGTGCATGCCAACCATACAAATTTTTTATCTGGACAGTTACTGTTCACCTTACGTGGCATGACTTTTTCAACTTCAAATGATGGTTTTGTTACCTTGGGAAGACAAAAAGTGCAAGTTCGTAATTTTTGTGGGCTGTCAACCGTCATACATTTATGTGTGATGGGAAACATTAAATGCGGATGTCAAAACCGATCAAAACTGTTTTGAAATTTTTCAAACTTACCGTTTTGAATTCCATTTTTTCTTTCATCTATAAATACCCATATTTACCTTTGACATTCAGTTTCATCTCGAAAATCATTTACTCCCAAATCTTCAAATTCCTTCATTTATTTCATTCATCATTTACTCTCCAATCATCATCATCTCTCTTCTTAAATTTCTTTTATCAACTTTAAATCCCTTCAATTTCATTTTCATTAATCTCAATGGCTCCGAAACCATCTCCCAAAAATCTCTTAGCCACAAACTATGCTCCTGCTGCAAATGTGAAAAAGGCCAATCACATCTCTCTTTCTGTCGATGCCATCAGAATAAATATGAACAATTGGATGGCCAAACTCTCAACAAATCACTTGGCAATATCTATTATTGGAAGGTTAAATACCTTTTTGTTAAGAAGTCCCTTATATGGTGCCCTAACCTTAAATTCGGGCAAAATGTACCATGATTATATGTGTGAATTTTGGTATACTATCGTGTATGTGGAAAGTGATGAGTCCATCCACTACACACTTAAACAAGGCACCAAGAGTTTCACCATCACTGTTGATTCCCTCGGAGATGCCCTGAGGATGAACTATTTTGATGAGAATGAGATGCCCATTGACATTCCTTCTGGCATCAATACCAGGGAAGTATGCAGGCTGATGGGGCATACTGAAATTGTAGATGAAAATGGACAACTGCTCAGGAGGGGTACTGTTTATATGAGCAGGTTGACTGATTCAAGGAGATATTTTTTCACACACCTTGTTGAATGTTTGGGTGGCAGTTCTGGAGGCTTAGACCAGATAAACCAAACGCAGCTCCAGATTGCCTACTGTTTATGGCATGGGTATAGGATGGACTTTGCCCAAATTTTCTTCAATGATCTGGTGGATAGATTGAAGGTCAAAAGCAGGAAAGCCTTCATTCCTTCATTCGTTTTTTTGTCTATTATATTCAGAAGGGCTTTGAAAAATGAGTATTCTGTAAATACAACTCATTTTTCATTATGTGAATATCTGAGGGACCTCAACCAGTTGACCTCATCTCCTACTGAGGTTGACATTCCATCGGTGATGCTATACCAGTTCAGAATTCAAGAAGAAGAGGCAAATGCATCATCACCAGATGAAGAGGTTGCTGGTGAGCCTCAAAACAATCAAGAAAATATTGAAGTTGTTACTGCTGCAAGGGTGCTACCCATTACTCAGGTAGCCCCTAATCCCACCAGGCCAAGGAATAGAACTCGTCATCTTAGGAGAGACGGAGTTTTGGTGTTATCCCTTTCAGAATCCTCTCATCTGGATTCTGGAGATCTTGTTCAGGAAACTGCCCAAGCAACCACTTCCACAGTTCTTGTAAAAGGAAATGGTGAAGAAGAAAGAGGGTCTGGCTCACCTCTAGTTATACTAATCTCAACTGTTGGAAGTGGGGACATTATGGCTGCTGATGGCTCCAGGAAATACACCAACACCTCTTCCAGAACAAACCACAACACCAACAACTTTTGAATCACCTATTGGCACAAGAAAATCAACCCTTCAAACTTCTGAACCATTGGTAGTCACCCAATCAACTGAAAATATCACAAAGGTGTTGCCAGTATCCTCTATAACCAGAATCACAAATCCCTCCAGTGGTCTCTTCTCTTCTTCTTCAACCGAGGTCCAAGGCCTTTTTGATAAGGTGGCGTACCTGGAGAGATCACTTCAAGCTTCTTCTCAAGTTATTTATGACTTCAAATCTCTAATTTATAATAATCTTAAGTCAGAAATGAACATATTTGCTGAAATGAGAAGATGGTCTTTGAGAAGCTGGATGAACTTGTTGTGGCAACAGACAAAAATTCTGAATCTATATAAGTTGCAGTCCAGGGAATTAAGGAGGATATGGTGACAGCTGTTCAGACTGCCATAAAAGCCGAAGTTGTTCAACCACTGGCAAGTCTGACTGGTGAGGTTCAGAATTTGACCACCAGAATAAGCTCTCTGGAAAGCAGGCCAACCCTGGAGAAAAACTCTGTTGTCAGCACCCTCAGTGATGAAGTAGTTCGAAAATTTAGGGGGGATATGCTGAAAGAAATTACTGAAGAAGTTTCTGAAACTCTCCTTAGAAATCTTCGTGATGGGTTGTTGCCTGAGGTAATGAAGATGATTGACACCTAGTTTCCTCGCCACTTTCCTCAGGATCATGAAATTATTAAAAAGGAAGTTATGCAGTTGACGAAAACTGTGAATATTATTGCTCCAGTGTCTGGTAGAACCTTTGATTCTGCTGACAAACACAAGCTGGACCAGGTGTGGAATCATCTTCAATCTGGAGATGCTTCCAAGGGGGAAGGTTCTGGAAAGGAAAATGTTGGTGATCTTCAGAAGAAGATTGAAGTCTGGAAGAAGGTGATTGGAAAGGATGTCACTGGTATCGATGCCAATGGACAGGTTGAATAAGAGGCTGCTGGTACTGATGCTACTGAGCCAGTGTTTGAAGAGTTCCCAGGCATCCCAACCACAATGAAAAATATCAAGAAAAAGCAAGTGGTGTCTGGTGAACTAACAGATGAAGCAGAAGAAGATTATGTTTCTGCTGATGAGGCCAAGGCAAAAAGACTGGAGCAAGAGTGCATCTTGATTGAAATTTTCAAGAAGAATCTGAAGGATGACTTGATTGCTCACCAGTTAGATATGGCCAAGCATGGGACTCTGGATTCTTATAACGCTGGCAGGTTGGGCGTTCAAATTGAAGTCTATAAAAAGATGAAGGATGATCTCAGGCTTAAGAAATGTCTGGATACCTTGGATGATGTCTATATTCGATCCATGTATGCTCAAGATGAACAAGTCTATGATTCTGAAATCTATGGTGTGAGCATACTGGATCTCATTGCCCAGAGAAGAAAAGAGTTGAAAGATCTCCAACAACAAGTAAGGAGTAATGCTACTGCTCTGGAGCATGAATATGGAAAGAAGATCAAGGGTTTGCCCAAGGCACCAGCCAGAAAATCTAAAGCTGCCAGAGATGCAGATCTTAGCACCTTCATTCCCTTGAACACTTCAGAAAGAATCAATAGGGAAAAATTTCAATAAGCTGCTGAACAAAGAAAGGTGTCCAGGGAAGTGGATGATATGGTAAAAAGGGCTCAGACAAAAGAAATGTATGAACATTTGTCACAATTCAGAGATGATGTCCGATCTATACTGGGTGCTGAGATCCATCTGGCAGAAAATAATGATAACTTCTCAAAGTTCCATGTCAAACTCTTCAGAGAAGGGAACTTTACTGATGAAAGAAAAGATACGTCAATCAGGGTATTTGGATGGTTAGAACTTAGAGAGATTGGCCTTTCCTACAGAGGTAAGGATGTTTCCTAGGATGTCAAGTATTTCATGAAGAGGATTGGCAAGGAATGGATGAGGAAGGAACTAATGGAGATGGAGCTGGGCTTAAGGACTACTCTTACTACTTCATCATCTCCAGCTTTAAAGAGAAAGGCCACAGAAGAGCCATCTGGGCATGCTGAAAAGAGAATGGCCTGAATCAGATATTGTACTTGTATTTATTTCTTTTATGTTGATAAAATTGTAACTTCCCTCCAGTTGATGTCTGTAAATATAAGTTGCAATTCTTATTTTCTACAAGTACTTATCCAGATTAAGTGTAGAAATTAAATTGTATAAACTGGGAACACTGATGATCTATAAAGTGGCTCTCCAGTAATTCAAATTAGACTTAGTCAAATTTTTCAAGGATTTTTCAAGCACAAACTTATATAGATAAAAGCTTGAAAATCCTTGCATAATTTCTTGTTGAAACACGTCGGACCGTTCAAATCGTGACCAATTCGACTATGAAAGTAGGAATCCATTCATAATCGACTTTGAGGTTTCTGTATAATTAATGGACATATAAACACGAATTACATGAAGAACAAGAGATAAGAACAGATGTAAAACTCGTGAATATCATTAATCATATGGATATTACACCAAATCAGTATACATCTGACTGGCATGGGGTATAGATCTCTACCCCGTGCACTATGAACGAAATCTGTTGCAACTCAAATCGTTAAAACACAATTGTAACCTAATTCTAGTATATATAGGCTGTAAAAACGGGCTTGGCTTCTATCTTGTTCATGGGCTTCGACTTCCTTCACACGAACTAGATGCCTCGTGCTGACGTCATCACGAGGTGATGATCATGTCATCACGACCTTAGCCTTCTCTTCATCATAATCAGCCCTTGGAATTGCATTGCAACGGACAACAAAAGCCTCTCAGAAATTGCTTCTACAGACTCCCCCTTTTCCGTTGCAATCAATTCTAGATGAACTCCGATAATCAATAGCTAACGAAAAACCTGGATCCACTAGCTCCCCCTTAGTCGATGACATCGAGTCTTCTTGTTGAAACTCGATCTTCTGACATCGCATCCTGATCTTCAAACTGCAAAGTCCCTGTCCCTCTATGATAACCAACTAACCCAACACATCTCATTGTAGTTCTCCCTCTCAATAGTTAACCACCTCCGAATTAAGCATTGCCACCTTCCACTTAGGATTGTCGCTCTCCTTGCTTAATCGGCATATAATAGAGAAGTTGAATTTCCAACAATCAGCATCAAATCAACCAGCTATCACATAGAAACTTTACAACCTGCATCACAAAATGTAATACCATAGACCCTGTCTCAACTATAGCAGCATCAAAACTCCGTTTTGTATCTCCACAACTCTACTAATCACCTGAAGTCTTTCTTATCGGATCTCCCCTTCAGTTATATAAACCGCCAATCACATAAAGATCTTAATCTCGCAATGAAACTTATATATCACCTGATTATTATCCTTACATCATGGAATATAGATAGGTTCAATCTTCAAATACTCAAACAACAAATAACCAGCTTCATCATTTCAATACTTCAACAAAGTTTCAGGTATGTCTCGTATCTTCATTGCTCCAATACTTCGACAAAAGCGTCCATAACTGCTATATAGAAGATCATTTGTTGAACAGTATCAATCAAGACTGAAAATACTATGATCTTCATTACTCAATCATTTTAAAAGTGTAAACGCCGTCAATTGTTAATTTTAACAGAATAACACTTTGATCACCACTTTGTCTCGAGTATATCAGAGTTTTGCTGAGAAAACCGAAGAACATTCTGAATTTTTTATTCCCCCATTTTCTCGGCAAATACTCTGAAAATCAGCCTATAATAGGTTACAGTATCTCCTATTCTTGAGGTTCTTCAAAATACTTAGAGCTCACGACGTTTAAAGCTCTTCGCCAAACAGGGTATACCCGTTTTCCCTCAGAATTTTCATGGGAAAACCTATTTACGTGAAACATTGGTATTCACATAAATTTTTATTAATAAGGTTGTGGGAAAATTTTGATAATTGCCGAAAATTTTCATCCAAAACGTGCCGAAAACGCAAAAAAACGGACCGAAAATTTTTCGAACGCTACCAAACTTCAAATCTCCATGAATCATGCCGTTTTAAGACCATGGGTAAAAATTATTTTTCCCGCCAAAAAACCCCTTTTTTTTGGCTTTTCTACTACCCTGTCTTGTGTGCTTCATAGGATATGTCTGCACACAAACTTGGAATCTCTTTACTCGATCTGTTTCTTGTTATCTTTAAACAAGGAAGTAGACATCTTCGTGTTAATGCAAGCACGTGGGACAAACCTCTACGTGATGGCATAAGCGCGAACTTGTTTCAGATCGATATATCATCTTCAACATGACGTCAGTGTGAAGTAAAGAATACTAAGGCAAGACGTAAGCAAGAACTTGGTTATAAAAATGTGATTATCTTCGTGGTGATGTCAGCACGAGGGAAAGTCCTCTTCGTGATGACGTATACACGAACTTAATCAGAATTCGTGATATCTTGTCCATTAACTCGTGTTGATGTCACTGTGAACTTGATCCACTTCGTGCTGACGTAAGCACGAAGTCAAACGAAATATCATGCGAATACTAGCCACTTCGTGCTGACATAAGCACGAGGCTAAATCCTTTTCGTGCTGACGTAAGCACGAAGTTACACGAATTTCTTCATCTTCACGAATTTTCACACGAATTCAACAGAAAATCGTCAATACAGATCACGATTGAAGACTGAAAACGTCTTCCCTGCTCTGATACCATGTTGAAACATGTCCGACCGTTCAAATCGTGACCAATTCGACTATGAAAGTGCGGAATCCATTCATAATCGACTTTGAGGTTTCTGTATAATTAATGGACATATAAACATGAATTACATGAAGAACAAGAGATAAGAACAAATGTAAAACTCATGAGTATCATTAATCATATGGATATTACACCAAATCAGTATACATCTGACTGGCACGGGGTATAGATCTCTACCCCGTGCACTATGAACAAAATCTGTTGCAACTCAAATCGTTAAAACACAGTTGTAACCTAATTCTAGTATATATAGGCTGTAGAAACGGGTTGGGCTTCTATCTTGTTCATGGGCTTCGACTTCCTTCACACGAACTAGATGCCTCGTGCTGATGTCATCACGACCTTGATGATGCGTTCTCTTCATCATAATCAGCCTTTGGAATTGCATTGCAACGGACAAGAAAAGCCTCTCAGAAATTGCTTCTACATTTCTAAACAAATAGGGGGAATTTGTGTAATAACACGATATTTGCTCTAGATTCGATCTCAATGCAACAACCCTCAATTTCCAATTAGGATAATTTACTTGGACTTATCTAGGTCCTTATCCCTAGAGGTTTATTAAGAGAATCGACCTTCTAGACATTCAAAGCATAGCGATAATTTCCCCCTAGTACAGTGAAATGCCTTAGAAATGCCATAAACAATAACTATTATTATTCAATACGATCTCAAGCTACAAATATTAGTTCTAATTGAACTTGACAAAATGCCAATGAACCAAAAATTGAATCTCGAGAAGTTAAGTTATATAAATAATAAGGTAAGACTCACAAGTTGTGATAACAATCATAAATCTTCACAAAGGACCAACAATTCAAACACCAAACTAATTGACGTACATTTGAACACAAAAATATAATGACCATTTTGAAAATAGATTTATAAACTATTATGTACATAATAGTAAGCTTGAATAATAATAAGTACATAAATATATTGCAACATTTGAATAAGTCTTCCAATTAAAAGATATGCACACAACTTAAACTTATTATACATATAAACTCTTATAAAATCCACCAATCAACATATAACTAACCCACTTATTCTTACACTCACACATAAATATACATAACATATACATATACATACATACAAACACTAGTTAGGACTTAAACCCAACACAATACCACCATCTACTGGAGTTTTTACTTCTACCTCTGCTCCAGTTGATGTTGATGTGGGTCCTTCTGAAGTCCCGGTTAATGTTGTTGAGGATTTAGAAGATGAAAAAGAGGAAGAAAGACTGCCGAAGAGAAGAAGAAGACATGCAAGATCTCAAGCTGAAGTTGATAGAGAATTCACTGCTTATTCTGAAGCCATGGAGAGGTCTCATGCACCTTCTGTTGGTGATACTCCATTGGTTGCTTTAAGAGCTTCTGTCTCTGAGATTCCTGCTTCTGTGTCTGCTCCTTCTGCTTCTGGTGTTCTTGTTGAGGAGAGAAGGTTGAGACCAAAGTTTATCATTCGAGGAATTGGTTCTCGCGCATAAGTTGTTACTGAGGCTACAGCTGTTACGATTCCTACTGCTCCAGAGTCTACAGTTCGTCAAGAGCTAGAGCCGACACTTGTTGCTCCTAGGCCTTCGTCTGCTCCTATTCATGCGACAGTTCCTGTTTCTACTGTCATGGGACGTTTGTTGGCTCCTTTGCAAAGACCACAGATGCCTCCCACAAGAACTTTTAGTGCTCGTATGCCTTCATTTGAAGCTACGATGCCACCTCAGGCCTCTACATCTGATGTTGCTTCTACGTCACGTCCAGTTCATCCGGTTCAAGTGCAGCTCAGTCGTTTATTTTCAGAGAAGAAGATGTTGGAGATGAGGGTCATAGCTTTGGAGAGTCAGCTAAAGCTCCAAGCTGCTAAGCATCAGGAAGAGATGGACATGATGATAGCTCTTGTTCATTCTGTTGTTTCTAGACTTGACCAATTCTTGGCTCAAGGGGGAGATAAGAGTGGTTGTAAGGATGATGAGCTAGCAAGGAAGTCAAGAGATGATGATCATGAAGATCAAGATCCAACTCAAGGTCCTAATCAAGCACAACCATCTGTTGGTGAGCCAGAGAATAGAGATCAAGGTCAAGGTCAAGATGTTGCTGATGATGCTATGGATACAGAGACTGCAGATATTCAGGGGGAGTCATCAAGACAAAGAGAGTTAGAGATTGCTGGTACAGCTGGTGCTAGTACTTCTAGGACTCAAGATAAAGGCAAAGCTGTGATGACCGCTCCAGATACAGATCCTGATGATCCAGATAACAATGATGATGGGGAAGATTCCAATTCAGGTAACTCCGATTCTAATTCTGATAGAATAGAAAAGGAGATAGTGAATGATCCTCATAATCATAAAGAAAAAAAAAATCTTAGCAAAGGAAAATCTACTCAGGATAGTGAGTCAACTAAGACTGATTCTACTACCAATGCCTCTACAGAGTCAGATTTGCACCCTTTAATTGTGCATAGACTAGAAAAGAGATTGGGATATGATCCACAAGCTCATATGAGAGCTAGAGCAGAGATTATGGATTATGATAATTATTATGATCCAGGATCACTTAGGGATCAAATGAAAGAACAGTCAGGGTTAACTCATACTTCTTCAGAGTCAGAGTCTGATTCGGATTCAGATTCGGATTATGAACCTTAGTGCTAATGATTTTTGTTTTTTGTAATAATTATAAGATAAATATGAATGTATTCGTTACATTATATTTATGATATAATATTATTGTTGTAAGTTAAAATAGATAAAGATTATAAGATAAATATTAATGTAATTGTTGCATTATATTTATGATATAGTATTATTTATTTTAATTTCTTTATGTATTTATAATATTTTATTATGTCTTGACTTATGATTTATGTTCTTTATCTTTGTATATGTAAATCGTTTGAATTGCAGATAAGCTTCAAAGGATAGGTGCATTGGACGATCTTGATGCTGAAGAAGATCTAGAAAGTATCGATGATGAAGATTTGGAAGAAGGAGAGTTCATTACTTCGGAAGCTGATAGAAAAAGGTTACTTGAGACAACTTATGACTTTGATTGTGTTTTAATGAAGATGAAGTCATTCAAGTTGAACCAATAGCTGAAGTATAACATCTCAATCTCAATCCAATCAGAGATAGTCCAAATGAACCTAAGAATGCTGCAAGGTTGAGATTTGCTGTATATGCAAACATAGTTGATGAAGGACATGACAATATTTTTGATCTATACTGGAATATAGATGCTACACGAGAGGTTGACCTTGGAAGATTTAATATACCTCCGGTGTAGCAAGATCATGAGTTTATTATTAGACTAATTCCAGATTATAGAGGACATACTGGTTTGATGATACGTGATACGTATAAACCATCAATGTTTTGGGAATATCTCTCAGACAAGGATGCACCCAAATACTTCTCAGTGATACAAAGTTGGTTCTATGATCACAGAATCAAATTGTTTATTATCAAGAGAAAGGATGGTTGCCAGTACATGTCAATAGGTTAAAGACACTTCCACTCTCTCAGTGATTCAGACGTGATAGATTTGGGAAGACGTTGGTTCGTTAATCTTCAGAGCAATGGACTTGCAGATTTCTACTGGAATAGATTCAGAGATGAAAGAATTAAGCATTTCAGTGCTAAAGGTCTGAAGCCAGAAGAAAGGTTGATAGAGCCAACACCTTTGAAGAAGATTAAGAATCCAGATGGCACATTTTGTTTTAAACAACGAAGGATTAAATGTGTTAAGAAGGTTCCTGCTATCAGATGGGATCAAGATATGCTGACAGAGATGACATTTTGGCAGATAGATATCAAGTCAGGCGAAGCACATATCTTTGTTGATGATCCACAAAAACAGATGTTGCTACGCATGTATGATCCAATGCAGGTTGTCAACTTGTCAAGAGGTGATCAGAGAAGACTTTTGGATACACCTTGCTCAACTGTGGATTTTTTGAGAGTAGAGGAAAGACGCTATCGCAACATTCTCGCTCATTGTTTACAAGAGAGAATTCATGCGAATAGCACCAGACTTTTGTTTAATGGATAACATTGAAGTTCAAGTTTGAAGACTTTAAAGAGATCTAGTTGCAATCGTCAAGGGGGAGTCTATAGATGCAGATTCGTTGTGACAATCGCAACATAGATTTGATTATCGTTTATGTTTTTAGGAACTTGTGTGTAATCATTTAAATAAGAACTTGTGTTGATATTTAATGATTACGTTTGAACTTCAATATTATATCTGTTTATGTTTTATATTGTGTTTGTGTGTTATATATTGTTTTGAAGGTACAAGAACATAGAATCAAGGTTTATAAGTGTCGTAGAACACTTAAGTGATGATTGGATGTTATGTACAAGCCAAACGAAGCTAAACAAAGAGTCAAAGGTCGTCCCTCGTGCTGATGTCATCAGCATGTAGGAACAACCTCGTGTTGACGTCAGCACGAGGTAAGTCGATTGACTTATTGTTTCGGGCCTAATCTGCGATTAAGGCCTAAGCCCACACAACCCAATATGAAATAGTATAAATACAAGACGTAATCTACGAAATTAGGTTAATCGTTTTCGAATCCTTGTTAATGATTTTCGAATCCTTGATAGTTATTCACGAATTTACGAGCTAAGGTTAATTGTTCCTTCGTGTGTTCTTCTACACGAACCACAAGCCTTGTGCATCTCCTTGGGTTAATTAATTACTTATTACTTAACAAAAGGAAATAGCAATCTAGTTATCTCAAGAGGATTCCGCACTCTTGACATAACGAATCACATCTTATTACGATCCACGCAATGATAGGGCACCTTACACCCATTCAGGACCAAGAGCTTTGATGAATTTGATATTTAACTCAATATCTGATTTCTTGACATTGTTCTTCCTAAGTTCATTTATGACATTGCAGAATCTACAATAGACAACCTCTAGAGATTCATTTGGCAATTTACTGAAGTTGTCAAACTCAGTCAACACATTTGTCAATCTTATTGTTGAAGTCACATCAGATCCTTCCATTTGTCTTGCCACTTCATCCCATATTTCCTTGGCTGTATTATAAGAATCAACAGAGCCATATATTTCATCCGGTAGATGATCTAGCTTTGTTATGTGCAGCTGTTCTATCTTTTTGTTCAGCATTCAAAAAATCAAGAGTCAATACTGCACCAGTAGTGGGATGGCGATGAACTGCAAGTCCATTAAGAATGGAATCTTTAAGTAGGTGACCATTTGGTTGACATTCCACATAGTCCATAAATCTTTTCTTCCATAGTCCATAGGAACCACGGTAGAGAACTGGAGGTCTTGTATCGGAACCTAATGCCAATGCTTCACGAGAAGCCATTTGAACTTGATTTGATTTGAAACTTGAAATGAAATGAGAGTTGTAAAAATCAGGAAATGAAACGATCTTGGTGGAGATCGTTCTAGGTGAAGATCAATTTGGAAGATCATCCTAGATTTGAAGAAAGAAGTAAGACGATTTAATGGAAGATCGTCTTGGAAGAAATTCAGTGAAATTTGTCTAAGTATGAAATGAAATTGAAATTGAGATATGATTTTGGATTTTTTGGAAATGGGAATTGAAATTGAATTAAAGGAAATTGAAATGAAAAATGAAAGATGAGAGATTTGGAAATGAAACGATCTTGAAGGAAGATCGTCTTATAAATTTGAAGGAAAATGAGACGGTCTTGTTTTGAAGATCGTCTTAAGGTACTTTTCAGAAAAAAAATCTAAGTGTTTTGAAGAAATTTGGATAGAATTTCAGTATGAGATGGAAGGAATGTAATTGAGCAAAACCAATCTAGAAGATCAGTTACCCAAGAAGTGTGTGATTCCCAATCACAACAACTTCGAATAATCAACGAAACACACCAACTTCTAGAGAGAAACTAAGACGATCTTGGTCAGGATCGTCCTAGGATCAGAAAATGAGACGATCTTGGGGAAGATCGTCTTAGAATTTTGTCTCAAAACTTTCTAAGGAAAAGTACTTTTCAAGTATTTGAATTGACCAAACCGATCCTTACGGATTAGTTAGCCACAAACAAACACTTCACACTACAACCACTTGACAGAACAATCTTGTGAAGATCGTCCTACAAGCCACAACACACAAGAATGAAAATTGAAATCTTAGACACTAAGACGATTCTGAAGAAGATCGTCTTGGCATCATCTTCTTCATCAACACATTAGTTTCAAACATAAACTCCATTAACGACTTACTAAAGCTTCAATAACATTTGATTTACTAGGAGTTAGAGCTTGAAATTTCTTACAAACTGATTGTTTTCACCTCAGCTACAAATCTACAAACAAAATTCAACACAAAACACAACAGATTCTAAACCCAAAATTCGCGCCAAAGAGCTAAAATTCAAACTAGAGATTTAGATCGAATTGAAACTTGAAATTTGACAAGAATGTGTATTAAACTATCACGAATCTATTGGTGAACAAAAATCTATGATTTTATGAGATTTGAGAGGCTAAAATTGAAGAAAAAAATGACGGATAAAAACGGTTTTGATTTTTTAGAGAAATCTGTGATCGAATTCAGTAATGGATCGATATCAGAATGATGTTTTTTTCTGATACCACATGTAATTAACACGATTTGAGCCTCGAATTCACAGATTCAATGGTGGATTTGTGTGTGTGTGTTCTTGGTGTTTTAGTGTGTGTTTCTAGAGAGAGAGAGGAAAGATTTGGAATGGGGAAAAGGCTTATGATTTCTAAGGTCTTGAGGGGTATTTATAGTCTAACTATACATTTATCCTAATTATCACACCTACTCCCTCAACCTTAGAAATCATTTCACTATGACTTAACACCAAGTAAATCTATTAACTTAAATTACAATTTATCACTATTTTTGGATTTCTAACATATTCTTGCATTTTTATTTATTGTAATACTAATCCAATCTAGTGCTTACTTGACTTTTCATATTCTTACTAGTCCTATCTAATTATTACTTGACTTGTTGTATTCTAGACTTGTGGGTTAAACCATCGAGTGAGGGACTTCACATTTGCTTCTTACTGGTCCAGCTTACCAGTTTGCCACCAAGGAAATGACATCCACCAGTATTGGATTTCCTGTCTATCTTACAACCTGCATGATCTGAATCTGAATAACCATTAGATCTAAGCCTGAGCCTTTGGGATACCAAAGACCCAAACTAGGAGTACCCTTAAGGTACTTCAGAATGCGATTTACAGTCGCCAGATGAGATTCTTTTGGGTTAGACTAATATCTGGCACAAAGACATGATGCGAACATTATATCTGGTCTACTGGCAGTTAAATACATTAGTGAACCAATCATACCTCTATAGGCAGTGGTGTTCACTGGCTTCCCATTTGAATCTATTGTTAAAGGTGCAGAAATTGGAGTTGATTTTGAAGGTGAAGAATTCATATCGAATTTTCTTAAAATATCTCTAACATATTTTTCTTGATTAATAAAAATACCATCACTGGTTTGTTTAATCTGGAGTCTAAGAAAAAATGTTAATTCACCCATCAAACTCATTTCAAATTTTGAAGACATGATTTTTGAAAATTTCTTACACAAGGATTCATCAGTAGAACCAAAAATAATATCATCAACATAAACTTGTACCAATAGAAGATTACCTCTTTTGAAACTGTTTTCTGATAAGTGTTTGGTCAGAGTATCATACCAGGCTCGAGGGGCTTGTCTAAGGCCATACAGTGCCTTGTCCAGACGATATACCCAATGTGGATGTTTTTCATCAATGAAGCCTGGAGGTTGCTTGACATAAATGCACTCTTTACGTCCATCTGGTAGACCTTGAACTTGTGATGAGCAGCAAAGGCTAAAAACATTCTGATGGCTTCTAACCTTGCTACTGGTGCAAATGATTCTTAAAAGTCAAGGTCTGTCTGAACGTATCCTTGTGCCACCAATCTGGCCTTATTTCTTATCACATGTCCATCTTCATCAACCTTATTCCTAAAGACCCATATGGTTCCAATTGGTTCTTTCTTACAACCTGGAAAAGGAACCAGATTCCAAACTTTATTTTGTTCAAAATGGTGAAGCTCTTCTTGCATAGCAATCACCCAGCTTGGATCTTCCATTGCCTCGTCAATCTTCTTCTGTTCAATCAGTGATAAGAAGCTAACATATAAAGATTGTTCACTAGAGGCACTTCTGGTCTGATCCCCTCTACTGGAGTCACCGATAATCTGGTTGATTGGGTGAGCTTTTGTCCACTTAGAGTATTGACCAGGATTGTTTCTGACAACAATATCAGTGCAAGAATTCAATTGATGTTTTGGAATGGGATCTTGCCAGACAACTTCAGCATCTTCATCAGAATCTGTAAGATCACGATTTGCATCATGAAATTCTTCATTTAACGGCATTTCTTGAATTACTGGCTCAAAATCAATTGGATCTGATACTGGTCGTATAGTATGAACATCTGATCCAATAACAAGTTCAGAGGGTAGTTTGAAACTTATTGAAGGATAAAATGAAGTATTACTGGGAGGTTTTTCAATTTGCACTGGTTCCAAGTCAGGATGACTGGAAACATCTTCAAATGAATCTTTATTGTAGTTGATAGGATCAGATTCACCAAAGATAACTTGATTTTCTGGGGGAGAATTAAGGGTTGGTTTTTTATTGATTGCTTCATTTGACTCATCAAATGTGACATGAATTGACTCCTGGACTTTCTCCAGTCTTTTGTTTTAGACTCTGAAGGCTTTGCAAATGGATGAATATCCTAAGAAATATCCTTCATCAGCCTTGGCATCCAATTTGACTAGCTGACTGGAGTCGTTCAGGATGTATACTGGACATCCAAAAATATGAAAATACCCAATATTTGGTTTTCTATTTCTTAATATTTCATAGGATGTCTTTTTGTGTCTCTTCACATATACTGAACGATTCTCGGTGTGGCAAGCAGTTGCAATTGCTTCAGCCCAGTACATTTTAGGAAGACCAGATTCAGCAAGCATACTCCTGGCAGCTTCAATCAGCGTTCTGTTCATTCTTTCGACAACTCCATTCTATTCTGGAGTGCGAGCTGATGAGAAATTCTGGGAGATGCCAGTGTCAGTACAGAATTGTTCCAGGGTTGAGTTCTGGAATTCTGTTCCATTATCACTTCTTAACTGACCCACTTTTCGCTTATATTTGAGTTCAATTTGCTTGATAAGAGCGATGACTTCAGCAATAGTTTCATTCTTTGATCTAAGAAACATTACCCAACAATATCTGGAGTATATCAACAATAACCAGGGTATATTTCTTACCAGCACGAGTCTGAACATTCACTGGACCAAACAGATCCATATGAAGCATATGAAGAGGTTCAGATATGTTAAAATTCTATTTTGTCTTGAAACTGGAGCGTTTCTGCTTACCCATCTCACATCCTGGACATGGCCTTTCCTTTTTGAAGGAAATAGAAGGTATCCCATCTGCAAGTTGTTTTCTGGACAACTTGTTAATATTTTTGAAATTTAAATGGGATAACCTTTTATGCCATAGCCAGTTTGTGTCTTCATCAGCCTTGGTATAGAAACACTGCTCTGAAGGAGAGCTTTCCATATCCATCACGTACACATTCCCTTTTCTGGGAGCAATCAGTACTACCTTCCAATCCTTATTAAATACGATGCCCTGAGAGATGTTAAGTAACACCTGGTAGCCATCATCACACAACTGGCTCACACTTATGAGGTTATATTTCAAACCATTTACATAAGACACCCGTCTGAATTTGACTTGACCATTATTCAGAACACCATATCCCTCAGTCTTTCCAGAACCATCATTCCCAAAAGTAATAGAGGGTCCGTCTTAAGCTACGAACTCCTCCAGCAAGGTCTTACATCCGGTCATTGTCTTGCCAGCAGTGCTGTCCAGATACCAAATATATTTCTTCCGGTCGCCCTGCACATCCACCAGATTATTAGTTTAAAGGTTTGTGAACCCATTCAAAAATAGTGGGTTTCTTAGTAAACACCACTAGAAGTGACAGTTTTGAAACCTTTTTCTTTTTCTTATCAACAGGATTGCTCGATTTTTATTTCTTGGAAAAAGGTTTTGTATTTTGTTTAGGCCAGATGAAGTATCCTCAAAATTGTTAATTCTTGCGTTGCAACTTTGAACTTGACGAGCCAGTAGTTGAAACTGACTCTCCAGCCTTAACAAAATAGTTTCTTCAGATGACACCTTAGCCTTTCCAGATGACTGTACTTTTGGCTTAGGTGGAGGAACAACATTCTTCCTTTTCTGAACCTGGGGTTCTTTAGAAGATGATTGAGGCAAAGGTTTATTCTGCTTATCCTTCTTGACAGGAGCACTCATCTGGGGAGCTCCAGTCTTAATCTCGGACAATTGAACAGGAGGAATAATACAAGTTTTGGGTGTTGTTGGTTCAGCATTGACATCACCCCCTAGATATGCACGTTTTTGGGAGGGGTACTGGTTATGTGCAACATCATACGGTTTCTTGGTCTCAAGCCGTGACTGGATAACATGTTTTTCTTTTGTTAAAATATTTTCCTGGACCAGTTGTTCAGTAACCAAAACTTGTGCTTTAAAAGCGAGTTCAATATCTTGCAATTCTTTTAACTTTGATTATAAATTTGCCATTTCAGAAAAATTTGTTTCAAAAGTTTTTGACATTTCTGAACGAACAGTTTCCAGATATAACATCTTCTTTGACCAGATGCTCTTCATCAGCCAGAGCCATATAACAACAATCTCTTTCCTCTTCATCATCAATGGGTGACCAGATGTTCACCCATCTTCCAGTTGATGGACAAGATTGAGAGACAAACTGATTGGACTTGCACTCTTTCATGAAATGAAATTTTTTGCCACACTTAAAGCATGTCAGATTTGTCTTGTCAGTGGAAGAATTGGGTGCATTGTGTCCAGTGGGTCTGTTAGCTCTGGCTTTGAAACGGTTAAACGTTTTAGCCATCATAGCCATCAGATCATCACTTTCAGTTTCATCACAATCTAGAGAGATATTATTCATGGCTCCAGAATCCATTAATTCAGACATCATCTTCTTCATAGAAAATACATTCTCAGAAGACATTAATGTCGCACAGGGTAGTTCAGTATGACTAACCACAGGGGAACTACTGGAAGCATGACTAGTAGCATCTTTTTTTGCCTCTATTCAATGGGCTTGATTCTCTTCAATGAATCTGAAGGCTCCATACAATGTTGACAGAGTATGAGAGTGCCAGGTTTTACCTTGTCTCAAGACCACGATCATATGAAACCATTTAGATGGAAGAATATCACAAAATTTTTCAAAAAGTATGTCCTTGTCTTTTTCTACTCCAAGCCCTCTCAACTGGTTTATAATACTCATAAATCTGGTGTAAGTACCAGTTAATGATTCATTGGGCAGAGCAAAAAATGACTCGTACTTCTTATTCAAAGATATTTTCCTGGTAACAATAGTGTCATCACCACCTTCAAATTGGTTCACTAGTTCATCCCATATGCTTTTAGCACTGGGATAAAGCACTAGTGTGGGAATAAGAGCTTCTGGAACGGCCCCGAGGATCATGACTTTTAAAGTTGTGTCAATATTGACCAGTCTCTTTTCCTCTTCAGACCAATGTTCCTCTCTCTTTTCCCTACCAGATCTTGCTCCAGTTTGATCAAGAAGTGGATTGAGAGGACTTCTAGGAATATAGGGTCCTTCATTTAAAATTTTTATCATATTCCTCTCAATACCAGTGACATGTAAAATCATCCTGGCTTTCCACGTGCCAAATTCATCACCATTCCCACTGAAATTAGGAACAGGAGTGTTTGAGTAGTGCACATGCACGTGTGGAGAAGCAGGAATAGGAGGTGGTGGTGGGGGATTATTTTTAACATGCTCAGTAGTCTGTTCAGTTTCATTAATGGGAGGAGGTCCAGTATTTAAGGGGTTTCCTTGTGTATTCTCTGGGTTGGCCATCAAGAAAATACAGATCTAGGCAAGTATGTTAGCCTTCTGCTCTGATACCAATTGTGAAGTCCATCACTCGATGGTTTAACCCACAAGTGTAGAATAAAACAAGTCAAGTAATCACTAGATAGGACTAGTATAAATATGAAAAGTCAAGTAAACACTAGATTGGACTAGTATTATAATAAATATAAATGCAAGAATATATATAAAGTAATACGTACTTAAACAAAATACAAGGTTGTTGCGGAAAAATATATTACAAAGTAAGTATCTAAACAACCTATGAATTACAAGTGATCTAATTTTTCTAAATAAACTCCTTGATCGAAATACGTAAAGTTGTGAAGTATAACTGTTTAGATCGAGAGAATTTAAGCAAAGGCACCAAATTGCAAAAGTGTATTTTGGTCGAGGGAAGTGACTTGGTATTTATAGGCAAAAAGAATAAATATAATATTCTTTTTGCCGTACAAATATAGTTACATGCATTTAAGGAAACTACTTTAATCCTTAAATGCATTGATTAAAGTATAAGAATAAAGGCACATGATAGTGAGTTGTCTTCTAATTAACCAACCACCTTTACATGCGTGTAAGGCTTTTAACAAAGGACAAATGGATTGTCCGGGTAAAAGCATGTAAAGACATAAAGTCAAGTCCTCGTAATCAGTGTTCAGACTTGTAAGGTCTAGAACACTGTCAAGGACTCCAGTCAGGTGATCTGGTAAGTCTTCCAGTGAGCTCCGCTATTTGTTAGACTTCTTTCTTCAGACTTCAGTCTTCGACTTCAGTGAGAATGTTCTTTAGTGGATAGATCTTGACTGGAGTGAAGTCCAGTGAACAAATCTGATGGAGTCCAGATTCCTGTACAAGAAAATGGTTCACTGGTCTTCACATAATTTTTGGACAAATGTTCAGAGGGCCCAGTCGGATTTACTCGATATACTTGTCTTATTTATTGTTGTTCTCAATATTCACTTGTCTTATTTATTGTTGTTCTCAATATTCATCTTGTTGAAGGGACTCAAAAATATACACACCACGCCTTAAGTATCCATGGTTGTCACGACTCATGACCCCATTTTTTAAGACTAGAACTATTTTTTGCAAGGATGTTCAGCCACAGTAAACTGTTGCACAGGCAAGTGAAACATATTAATGTGATCTTCACCCATTTATTAATGTGATCCAAAAGAATAATCTATTTAACCAAACTTTAAAAACTCTCGATAACCATGTAACCTGTTTCAAAGTGCAAATCTAATGGACCTGAAAACAGAAAAAAACTAATCACCAACTTCCGTTAGGAAAAGGTAATAAAACATGTTAGGTCCAGTTTTGCTGAAAACTGGATCTCTCCAGTTGCATCTAGAGAGCATGAAGAATTGTCTGAAATATTTGAAGTCTAGTTGCAATGTACAGTTTATGCAACTGACGACTTCCTCCAGTTGAGATTTGAAGAACAAGAATCTGAAGACATTCCAGTTGAAGACAAAGACAACAAGTGGAAGAAAGAGAAAGGCAATGACAGCGAAGCCTAGTTGACTTTCTACCAGATTAATCAACTGGAGATCCTCCAGTGTAAATGTCTTTACAAAGCTTTACACTGATTACGAGGAGGACCTTTACACTACATCCTTTTACCCGGATAATAATCTTGTCTGTGGATAAAAGTGCAAGGATGTAGAGTGGTTGAATAAAGTAACCTTTTGTCTTACTTTATTTAGCACACACACAAAGAATTATTTACTAATACTTTTATGTGCTGTCAAACATATTGTACGTCGAAGTTGAGATCCCAATGCTCAACCTTCGACTATAAATAGAGGTCCTTGTCCAAGCATTTCAACATCTTTGCAAACATATACATTCTGCAATATTGTTGGTGAACTTGTACAATATTCTCTTAATCACAAAAAGGAACATTTCACAACTCTAAGTGTTTCGATTGTTAAGAGAATTTCCAAGTATAGATCAATTGTATTTCATAGGTTGTTAGGAAATTTACATTCATGTATTATCTTGGTTCCGCAACAACCTTGTATTTTATTTAACAATCAATAAATGAAATACACTTGAAAAATTACATATTGTCTCACCAATTTACTTTACTTATACTTTACATTATTGCATTGTATTTACTTATTCAACTTGTCACCTTAATAAGTCTAACTCCAGTTAACCTGGTACACTGTTCATTCTAAACTGGTCACGTCCAGATTAAGTGAAAGTGTTGCAAACTACACTCACCATTGACATAGAGGAGTCTTCAGTAGTCATCTATTCGTAGTTGGGACTTACAAGTGGTATCAGAGCAGGCAGGTTGAATTGTATCAATTCTGTAACCTAGATCTACTAAGATGTCTCCTGAAGGTGAGAATGGTTCTGGTCCCCAAAATGAAACTAATCAGAATATTAATTTTACAACTCCTTTAAATACCAACCCTCCTCCTCCTCCTCCTACACCTGGAGCCAGCCACGTCCATGTACATTACTCTAACACTTCTGTTCCCAAATTCGATGGGAGCAGTGAGACTTTTGGTACATGGAAGGCCAGGTTGCTTTTGCATTTTGGTGGGATAGAGAGGTCTATGTTGAAAATCCTCAAGGATGGACCATATATATCCATGTCCAGTGGTGTTAGTCCTCTTCTAGACCCAACTTGGAGAAGAGGTACCAGGGAAAAGTCAGAAGAACATTGGTCTGACGAGGATCGCAGGCTGGTTGACCTTGATACCAGACTGAAAAACATGATCCTTATTGTTGCCCTTGAGGAACTAATTCCAACACTTGTGTTGTTTCCCAGTGCTAAATCCATGTGGGATGAATTAGTTCTCCAGTTTGAAGGAGGAAATGACACCATTGCCACCAGAAAGGTTGCATTAAACAAGAAGTATGAATCCTTCTTTGCTCTTCCCAATGAAAGTTTAACTGGTACTTGCACCAGATTTACTAGCCTAATTAATCAACTTAGAGGCTTGGGAGTGGAGAAGGATAAGGATATTCTTCTTGAGAAATTTTGTGATATCTTTCCATCCAAATTGGCACACATGGTTCTTGTCTTAAGACAAGGTAAGACCTTGCACAGCCATACTCTTGCTTCCCTCTATGGAGCCTTCAGATGCATTGAAGATAACAATGCTGCAAGGTTATTGGCTGAGCAAGATGCTTTAAACCATGCTCAAAGTTCCAAGGTCGCCATCTTAACTGGGCAACCTTGTGCTGCTTTAATGTCTGCTGAGAATGTCCAGCTACATTCTATGAAGGAGATGTTAAACAACTTACTGAACTCTGGCCTTACCACTAATCTCAGTGATGGTTGTGAGGAAACTGACGATGATGATCGGGTAGCCATGATTGCTAAAACCTTTAACAAGTTTAAGCATAAATCTAATCGATTTAATGGGTCCAATAATGCTTCCCGTTCCAACTCTCTGGATAAGGCTAATCTTACCTCCTATAAGTGTGGTAAGAAAGGTCATTTCATGAAGGAATGCAGATCTAGTCAGATGAACAACCAAACTGGTCCCTCTGTCCCAAACTTCGTCAAATCTGATGATTATAAGGCCAAATATAAGAAGCTTAAGGCCCAGATTGCCCTCATGTCTCTTGAACAAGATAAAGAGAAAGAAAAGAACAAGTGCATGATGGCTCAAACTGAAGGGAAATGGGAACTCTCTGATGACTCATTTGATGATGATGAAGAGATTAGAGATGTGTGTTTCATGGCATTAGAAAATCAACAACCAGTGGTAAAAGATGATGTTGTTTTTGGAAGATGGGTGGACATCATTTTAAAGAAGGTAAGAGATTATGATGTTGAGTTGGATACAAAACTGAAACTGGACATTGTTGAATCATTAAATGATGATTTATTATTTGTTGAAACAATGAGAACTGATTGTGAAAGATATCTTGAGACTGTTTTAACTAAGCTAAATAACATGAAAAATCAATTTAATGATTTACAAAGTGTCCAGTTGGCTCTTAAGGAATCAAATTTAAAAATTGAGGCATTAGAAAGAGATAACCAAAAATTAAAATATGATCTTGAAAAAGAACATATGGTTATCAAATCTTGGGTACAAGCATCTGGTAAAAATTATGATGCATTTTCTAAAACCATTGATGCTCAAGAAACTGCCTGGAAATCTGGTGATCTCCAGATGGCAGCTGTTTTACCTTTGATTCACCAAATGCCTGAATCAGTTAGAGTTGAGACTCCATATGAGTCTTCTAACATTGCCAAATCTGAATCCGTTGAGACCACCCCTGTTGAGGTCAAAACTGGAGCAAAAAAGGCTAAAGCTCCAGTTTAAAAGGAAGCTGGTGATGTTCCTTTGCCTCAAAAGTCCAAGGAGCCCAAGACTCCCAAGACAAAAAATTCCGCTGAACCTAAGTCCAAGGTTCAGCAGCCTGATGAAAATAACTTTATGCTAAAACTGGAGATTCAACTCCAAAATTTATCAAGGCAAGTAAAAAGTTGTACTGCCAGAATCAAAAATTTGGAAGGAGCTTCGTCTTCTTCAGTTGCAAAACAAGTTGTTAAAACCCCTCCTTCAAAACAAAAACAAAAACAATCAGCTAAGAAAGAAGCAAAATCTGAAAAGAAAAAGGAGGTTGTTTTTCCCATCAAACCAATTGTTTTTACTCCTAAAGCTGGAAATAATCCTCCAGTTTCAGCCTCCAGTTCCAACCCGAGTCAGGGCAATCGAAAAAAGAATATTTGGTATCTGGACAGCGCTGCTGGCCGGGCTATGACCGGATGTAAGCCCCTGCTGGAAGAGTTCACTGTCCAAGATGGACCGGCTGTGATATTTGGTAATGATGGAAGTAGGAAAATTGAAGGATATGGTGTTATTGACAATGGACAGGTCCAGTTCACAAAGGTTGTATTTGTCAATGGTTTGAAATACAACCTGATAAGTGTCAGTCAACTTTGTGATGATGGATATAAGGTATTGTTCGATATTGCTCAAGGTACCATATTTAACAAGGATTGGAAGGTGGTGATGATTGCACTAAGAAAAGGAAATGTGTACATTATGGACATGGAACAAGCTCCTAAAGAGCATTGTTTTTATGCCAAAGCTGATGAGGACACCAACTGGTTATGGCACAAAAGGTTATCCCATCTTAATTTCAAAAATATCAATAAGTTGTCAAGAAAACAACTAGTGGATGGGATACCTTTAATTTCCTTTAAAAAGGAAAAGTCATGTCCAAGGTGTGAGATGGGCAAGAAAAAAAGAGCCAGTTTCAAGACCAGGCAAAACTTCAGTATCACCGAACCTCTTCACATGTTACATATGGATCTCTTTGATCCAGTGAACGTTCAAACTAAAGCTGTTAAGAGATACACTTTAGTTGTGGTTGATGAACACACCAGATACTGTTGGGTGGTATTCATCAGATCAAAAAGTGATGCACCTGGTGAAATCATCTCTCTCATCAAAAGAATTGAGCTCAAGTATACCAAGAAAGTGTGTCAGTTGCGAAGTGATAATGGTACATAATTTATAAATAAAGAATTGGAATCATTTTGCATTCACACTGGCATTTCTCAAAACTTCTCCTCAGCTCGTTCTCCAGAGCAAAATGGTGTAGTTGAAAGAAAGAATCGCACATTGATTGAAGCTGCAAGAAGTATGTTATCTAAATCAGGTCTTCTAACCAGTTTTTGGGCTGAAGTTGTGGCAACTGCCTGCCATACCCTGAATCGGTCAATTTATGTTAAAAGACATAGGAAGACTGCCTATGAAGTTCTCAGGAATCGTAAACCAAAGATTGGTTATTTCCATGTATTTGGTTGTCTAGTTTTTATTCTCAACGATTCCAGTCAGTTGGGAAAGTTTGATGCAAAAGCTGACGAGGGTGTTTTTGTGGGTTATTCAGATATAAGAAAGGCCTATAGAGTTTATAATTATAGACTCCAAAAGGTACATGAGACAATTCATGTCACATTCGATGAATCAAATGAAGCAATCAATAAACGACCAAGCCTTGATTTATCTCCAGTTGTCCCAGTTGATTTTGATGTATCTGATCAAGTTCATCAATCAATTTCTACACCAAAAGATGTTTCCAGTCACCAAGACTTGGAACCAGTTGCACAGAAGAAAAGCTCCAGTGACACTTCATTCTATCCCTCCATCAGTTTTAATTTACCATATAAAATGGTTATTGGATCAGATGTATGTGCCACAACAACATCAGAACCAGTTCAAACCTCACCAGTTCTTCAAGATATACCTTTGTTTGAAGATAATCATGTTAACACTCCAGTTGACATTGATGATGAAGTTGAAGTAGTTTGGGCTGATCCCTCTCCAGTTGCTACAACTGTTGAATATCGTTAGGTGACTTGCACTGATGTTGTGCTATATCAACCTAGTCAATACACTAAATAGACTACAGCTCATCCAATTGAGCAAATTATTGGAAATCCAGATAGTGGGGTTCAGACTAGAAGAGCCACAAGTGAACAATGCTTGAACGTCACCTTCTTATCACTGATTGAACTGAAGAACATTGACGAGGCTTTGGCAGATTCAAGCTGGGTTAAGGCTATGCAAGAAGAGCTCAACCAGTTCGAAAGGAACAATGTTTGGGAACTTGTTCCTTGTCCTCCAGGGTTAAAGAAAGAACCCATTGGTACGAGGTGGGTCTACCAAAACAAGATGGATGAAGATGGCAACGTTATTAGGAACAAAGCTAGATTGGTTGCCAAGGGTTATTGTCAAGCAGAGGGTGTTGATTTTGATGAAACTTTTGCTCCAGCTGCAAGACTTGAAGCCATTAGAATATTCTTGGCTTATGCTGCTCATTTGCAATTTAAAGTCTTCCAGATGGATGTCAAAAGTGCGTTTCTGAATGGAACATTGGAAGAAGAAGTGTACGTTAAGCAAACACCAGGATTTCTTAATGAGAAGCATCCTTACTGGGTATACAGACTGAACAAAGCTTTGTATGGTCTTCGTCAAGCCCCAAGAGCCTGATCATGCAGGGTGTAAGATAGATAGAAAGTCAACAAGTGGTGGTTGTCACTTCCTAGGGGGAAAACTGGTGAGTCGGACCAGTAAGAAGCAGAATTCGGTCTCAATGTCAACTACTGAGGCAGAGTACATTTCTGCGGCCAGTTGTTATGCCCAGATTCTTTGCATCAAAAACCAGTTACTTGATTATGGTATGAAATACACAAGAACCCCAATCTTTTCTGACAACACCAGTGCAATTGCTATATCTCACAACCCGGTGATGCACTCAAAGACAAAGCATATTGACATCAGGTATCACTTCATTCGTGATCATGTTATGAAAGTAGACAATGAAATTCATTTCATCCCCACTGATAAATAGTTAGCTGATGTTCTTACGAAGCCTCTTGATGAGAAAACTTTTAAACATCTCATCAGTAAACTGGGTATGTTAAATTCCTATTAAACTGGAGAGGCCCTCCAGTTGAGGATGGTCCAGGTGATCCTTGATTGGTTGGAGATTGAACGCCTTGATGTACTCAAAGACCAGTCCTTGATCAAATGGATCACATTTTTAGGGGGAAAGAATCAAAATATTTTTCCAATTAAAATTCTTTTTATTTTGAAAAATGCAACTAGTGAATCTGTCAGTTGAAACTGGCATCTGGAAAATCTTCCCAGTATGCTAGTTTGGTCTTGTCTTAAACTGGTGGTCAACCAGATTTCATAACGTTATGTTTTACTTGGTCAATACTTGTGACACGTGATGGTACTCGAGTATTTGTAACGCACTCACAACCGTCACCTGACATGTCTTACGTATCCAAATTTTTTGTTGAAAAAGGATGCACTTTTTTTATGGGGATTGTTGAAATTAATGGGCTCGTGAGAATACAAGCCGTCATAGCATTAAATGCTTGATGGAAGGTATTAAATGCTTTTGAATTTCAAATTTTCTAAAAATGAAATTTATAAATGGTTTCGAAAATTTGGGGATTAAAATATCTTTTCGTATATATGTTGGTAATATTTTATTGCCTATATATACCCCCACTAAAATCATTTATCATTTACTTCGTACAAAAATTCCTTCATATACTCTTCAATCATCAAAATCGTTTCCTCTCTCTCTCTCTCTCTTCTCAATAAATTAAGAACCCTAATTCTCATTTTCAGTTTCCAATCATAATCAAATGGCTCCTAAATCTTCATCTTCTTCTTGTTCTCGTGATGTTAACTTGCTCATAGTTGAGTATGTTCCATCTGGGAACATTCGTCCAGCCGTGGGTTGCCCTAATCCTAAATTAATTAAATTAAATTTTAACAACCCATTGGCTTCCTTGAAAGGGCAACAATCTGCCGATTCACTCATTGGGAGAATCCAATCCTTTCTTCGTGATTCTCCCCTTGGCGATTGTTTTTCTTTGAACCCACATAAGTTATATCATGATTACTTATGTGAGTTCTGGTACACGACCACTATTTCTGATGACTGCTCATCCATCTCCTTCGCTTTAAAGGATGGGTCAGTCCTGTGTACCATCTCTACTGATACGTTGAGGGATGCCCTTAACCTCAACTACTAGAGACAAGGTGAATCTCCAGTTGTAATCTCCCAGAACATCAATTTTCGCCAGGTGCTTCTTGATATGGGCAACGAGGAAGTACTGGAGAAGGGAGTGTTAAGAACCAAGGGACCCATGACTATGAAAGGTCACTCTCCATCTTGGAAGTACCTTATGGTCCACTTGGTTCAAAGTTTGGGTGAAAGTTCTGGTGGCTTGGACCAGGTTAACTCCTTTCAAGTAGAGATGGCGTACTGCTTGTGGAATGGATTGAGAGTAGACTTCGCGAACATATTGTTCAAAAGCCTTGTCTTCAAGTTGAAAGGTAACAGGGGTCCCTGCATACCCTTCTCGCGATTTCTATCTCTATGTTTTAAGTTGATTATGGGCAGAGAGGAATACAAAAATACACAATCTTTATACTCTATGCCAAAATTGTTGAGGAATCTGGACAACCTTGTATCCACATCTGATGAGGTCCAAATTCCTCCGAGAATGTTGGTGGAATTCTCTAAAACTGATGCACCACCACTAGGTGAGTCAGAAAGACAATTGGGCGGGCCTCAAAATAATAAGGGACCCAACAATTCGTCTGCAGGTATTGTGACTGTTGCAGAACCTAGAGATCTCCCAATGGGTATCCAGGCTGTTCCAAAAGCAAGAAGGTCTACCAAGAGTCGAAGGAACAAATCAGAACTTGCTACATCTGGCCAGTCACAGCCAGCGATCGTGGTTACAGAATCAGCAGCCCATGATATTGCACATGAGGAAAGAGCAGTTGTAGTTGAGGCTCCAGTGACCTCTTTCCAGGGAGAAGATGCTTTGGCAATGGATCCTAGAACTGATGCAACCATTGAGGAAACTTAAACTGGTCATCAAGAGTCTGAACAACTTGTTCAGCCACCTCCAACATTTATGGATCTAGGCATAAATGAGGGTGAGTTTTAGCTTGAGTCTTCAGACTCATCTGAGACAGAATCTGACTAGGAAATAAATGATGCATCTGTACATGATCAACTCCCTTCCTTTTTTGGTCAACCCCTAGATCAACAAGTTTCAGTTTCACCACTTGACTTCTCCACCTTACAAGAAATTCCACAATTCACCTCTCACCAATTACTATCATCTATGAATGTGCCTAGAAATAGACACATTCTAACCATACTGTCGCCGTTGTTCACACCTGAGCATTCTCAGCATGAACGACAATTTGAATCTTTTCCCTTCCTTCTTCAACAACTCCTCTTGTCTCTTCTGGTGCTACTACAACTGGAAAACCAACGCTTGTACTACCTCCTCCAGTTGTATCTGTAGCCTTTCAAACTGGTCCAGTGACATCTTCCTCTCCATCACTGGATAGCCAGTTTGTGTCTTTTCAAGCCGATATCTTAAACCTTTTAACAAGGGTGGAGGATATTCAAAAGACACTGGATAAGAATGCCAAGTCCATTTCCATGTACCATAAGGACCAGATGACAAATGTAAAGGTGGTTGACATGGGAATTAATAAGTTCTCCGCAAATGAGGACTTGGCATTTGGAAAGCTCAATGAGTTGGTGAATTCCTCCAATCAACTGGTAACATCTTTAAGGGAGGCGTTTGCACTTACTAAAACTGGTGTCACATCATCAATCACTAATCTGCTGAATACAACTGTTAGATCTTCAGAGGTGGATTTGAAGGAACTAGAAAGACACGTTAAGTTGCTTTTTGAAAAACCTGGTCTAGATGTGATAGAGCTTGGTAACCAGTTGGCCTCTTCAGTTGGTCACAAGGTAGAAGAAACTTTGGCTGCTAGAGAACAAGTATTTCTTGAAAAGGTGATATCTGAGATCACCAAGACTGCAGCGCCCCGGGTTGATCTCACTCCCATCACATCTGAGATCGATCGGTTGAGGTGCAGTCTAGATACTCTAGCCAGCAAGGTATCTGAACACTCAACTGCAATAAACAATCTGACAACTGAAGCTGGCAACGACAAGAATGAGGCTTTGAAGACTATTTTGAAGGAAGTGGTTCACGAGATGGTTCCCTCAGGTCTCTCCACTCTCTTAACTAAAATCCAGACTAGTCAGGTGAAAACTTTTGAAAATGTAATGACTCAGTCTAGGGAAGTGAATCATCTTTGGAGGACCTTGAGGTTGGTTTGTGGGACTTTCAAGCAGTGTCAGGATATGCAGTCGTGGCAACCTCTCGCTAATTTACCTTCAAGTCATCAAGACTTTGAAAATGTTCGTTTGGGTCTCGATGCTGCCAGGGGGGAAAGGTCAGTGCATACCTCTACTACTGCTGTTGAAATCCCCAAGTCCACTGGAAAAAAGAGTTAGTTGCTGCTGGGACTAGTACTGAAGCTAGTCAGGTTGTTGTTGCCGCCAGTACTGAAGCTGGTGGCCAGGTGATTGAAAATTTTGATGATGTTGATGTAAGGGGGAATGTGGACAAGGGAAAGGCCATTGCAACTGATGATTCAACTGATGCACCTATGTTGGAAACTGGCAATGTTGACCAATTGCCTCCAGTTACTGAAAGCGAGAGTTAGAAATTAGCAAGGGTTGGGTATCTGGTTAAGGAGAGGAAGAAACAATTGAAGGTCAATCAGTTTGAATCAAGGAAAACTCTTCCACCAACTCTTGTTGATGTAACTGACGCACAACTACTTGGCTTGCAATTGTTGGAGTACAAGAAAATAAAAGAAGATCCAAGAATTGTCAATGCCCTGAAGGAAATGCTGGAAGTAGAACTAGACAAACACTACCAAGACAATGAAGCTGGTCTTGATGCCAAGTGTTTGAATGTATCAGTGGAGAAGGCAAAAGAGATAAGGTCAGAAGGGATTCTCAAACGTATTGAACAAGTGAAGAAAGTGATCAAACAAGTATTAACTCCACCTAAGTCCAAGGGAAGAAAACAAAAAGCTTTGTCAAGGGATGCAAACCTATGGACTTGGGTAGAACCATCTGAACCCACAACTGATGACATTCGAGCTGCTACTCACAAACTGAGCACGAGCAAGATCAAACTTACCAATGAATCAGAGGCTCGCACACACTTATCTGATGTACAGCGTCAAAGGCACAATAAAGGTAAGATCACTGATGTGAAGGTTTCGATTAAACCTGGTGCGAAACACTTTGTGGTTGAGGTTCAATACTTTGGTGGACCCAAAAGAACAACTTAGAACCCTGATGTCTATCAGTATGGTCATTCAGAGCATGTGGAGATCCTGAGCTTGTTGGAGAAGAAGCAACACAAAAACAAAGTTGAAAAAGGCTGGGAATATGTATTGCAGAACCTTATCAAGCTCAAGGAAAATGTTGAAGAAAGACTAAACCTTTATCTGGAGGATAAGCAACCAATTTCATCTGTTGCCAAGAGAAGGAAAACTGGAGAAGGGCCATCTGTATAAGTTTTCCTTCTATCTATCTGCTTGTAATTTTATTTACTTTCTTATAACTTCATTGTAAAATTATGTATATACAAGTTGCCAGATTGTAATCCACAAGTTAGATAACTGATAAGATCTACAAACAATTAAAATTGAACCCAAGGCATTTGATGATGTATAAAAATGTCTTGGAAAAGTAATAGGTCTTATCAAACACAAGTATTTCAAACTCACACTTGTATAGAAACAAGTTTGAAAATACTTGACAATATTTCAAGACAATTAGGGGGAATTTGTTAGGTCTACTTTTGCTGAAAACTGGATCTCTCCAGTTGATTCTGGAGAGCATGAAGAATTGTCTGAAATATTTGAAGTCTAGTTGCAATGTACAGTTTATGCAACTGACGACTTCCTCCAGTTGAGATCTGAAGAACAGCAATCTGAAGACATTCCAATTGAAGTCAAAGACAACAAGTGGGAGAAAGAGAAAGGCAATGGCAGCAAAGCCCAGTTGACTTTATACCAGATTAATCAACTGGAGATCCTCCAGTGTAAATGCCTTTACAAAGCTTTACACTGATTACGAGGAGGTTCTTTACACTACATCTTTTTACCCGGATAATAATCTTGTCTGTGGATAAAAGTGCAAAGATGTAGAGTGGTTGAATAAAGTAACCTTTTGTCTTACTTTATTTAGCACACACACAAAGAATTATTTACTAATACTTTTGTGTGCTGTCAAACATATTGTACGTCGAAGTTGAGATCCCAATGCTCAACCTTCGACTATAAATAGAGGTCCTTGCCCAAGCATTTCAACAACTTTGCAAACACATACATTCTGCAATATTGTTGGTGAACTTGTGCAATATTCTCTCAATCGCAAAAAGGAACATTTCACAACTCTAAGTGTTTTGATTGTTAAGAGAATTTCCAAGTATAGATCAATTGTATTTCATAGGTTGTTAGGATATTTACATTCATGTATTATCTTGGTTCCCCAACAACCTTGTATTTTATTTAACAATCAATAAATAAAATACACTTGAAAAATTACATATTGTCTCACCAATTTACTTTACTTATACTTTACATTATTGCATTGTATTTACTTATTCGACTTGTTACCTTAATAAGTCTAACTCCAGTTAACCTGGTACACTATTCACTCTAAACTGGTCACGTCCAGATTAAGTGAAAGTGTTGCAAAGTACACTCAACATTGACATAGAGGTGTCTTCAGCACTCATCTATTTGTAGTTGGGACTTACAAAACATATGGCCATATTAACTATAAAATACCTAAGTTAATCATTGTAAGCATTTGAGATTGATATCGCTTTTTGAGTTTTTGAAAGATATGTAATCAAATATAGAACAACTCATCAACATTATCATACATTAGGAATACGAAAAGTAGCAAAGTTTTCATCTTGCACCGTATAAACTAATATTAGTAATCTTAAACGCTTAATTACCGAAGGGTTACTTGCACAATATATGCATACCCTACTTACCTACAATTTATACAATACATACACACTTAAAAATATACTCTTAAAAATTCAAATCCTTCCTCCTCTCCCTCTCCAAAACCAGCCCCCAACATTCCCAAGGCACTCCACCAATCAAAATTCTTGTTCTCTTTATTCTTCCAAGACATTTGATACTCTTGCACTCCATCCTTTACACTCCCCATTATTTCATTTCACTTCTCCATACACACACATAACCAATACTCTCTCAAAAACTCTTTTCCCCCTCTCTTTTCTCTCTTAGTTTTGGCAGAAAAAAGGCAAGGAAAAAGGCAACAAAAATCAACTTAAACTTATACTAATAATAAGGGTTTAGATTAGATAAAGAAAGGATTATTGTAAACAAGCTTTAAAGGTTAATATAAGGTTTGAATAAAGGTTATTGGAGCTATATAGGCCACGAAAAATCTGCATCTTTTTATCTCCAAAAGTGTTCTTCAAGGGTATATATCTTCATCCTTTTTACTAGATTAATCTTGTTCTTGTTGTATATTAAAAAGGTTTCATCAAAAGTTCATGTTTTCTTTATGTTTTCTTTCAAATATACACTTGATGAGGGCAAAGTTGATAGGATCTTTCTTTCCATGTTCATGCATGTTGAATTTATGAAGAAAGATCCAAGGATTCAACTAGTTTAAGACCCAAAAGTGTAGATATAGATTATGTAGCTTTTAAAGTAATTTTTCCTTTGAAAGATGGTGATGTTTTTATATATTTTGAAGTTAGGATTTCTGGAAATTTTATAAAAATATGGACTTTTGATGTTGTGTTGTTGGGTATATAAAAGTTAGCATGAAAAGTGTTGAGATATGTTGATAGTTGTAAGATAATCTTTTTGCATGAAATGATGGACATGTTTTATGTAAGGTGCCCTATTGTTGCGTCGATCGTAATAAGACGTAATTCGTTATGTCAAGAGTGCGAAATCCTCTTGAGCTAACTAGATTACTATTGCCTTTTGTTGATTAATAAGAAACTAACCAACCCAAGGAGATGCACAAGGCTTGTGGTTCGTGTAGGAGATCACACGAAGGAACAAATAACCTTAGCTCGTAAATTCGTGAATAACTCTCAAGAATTCGTAAATCATTGACCTAATTTCGTAGATTAGGTCTTGTATTTATACTAGTTAAGTATTGGATCGTGTGGGCTTAGGCCTTAATTACGTATTAGGCCCGAATAAACAATAAGTCGATTCTCCTCGTGCTGACGTCAGCACGAGGGTAATCCTTCATGTTGATGACGTCAGCACGAGGGACGTGCGTTTGACTCTTTGTTTGACTTCGTTTGGCTCATACATAACATCCAATCATCGTTTAAGTGTTCTACAACACTTATAAACCTTGATTCTATGTTCTTGTACCTGCAAAACAATATATAACACACAAACATAATACAAAACATAAACAGATATAATATTGAAGTTCAAACGTAATCATTAAATATCAACACAAGTTCTTATTTAAATGATTACAAACAAGTTCCTAAAAACGTAAACTATAATCAAATCTATGTTGCGATTGTCACAACGAATCTGCATCTACAGACTCCCCCTTGACGATTGCAACTAGATCTCTTTAAAGTCTTCGAACTTGAACTTCAAAGCTATACATTAAACAAAAGTCTTGTGCTATTCGCATGAGTTCTCTCTTGCAAACAATGTGCGAGAATGTTGCGATAGAGGCTCTCTTCAATTCTCCAAAATTCGACCGCTGAGCAAGGTGTATTCAAAAGCCTTCTTTGATCACCTCTTGACAAATTGACAACCTGCATTGGATCATACATGCGTAGCAACATTTGTTTCTTTGAATCATCAACAAACATCTGTGCTTCGCCGGACTTGATATCTATCTGCCAAAATGTCATCTCCGTCAGCATATCTTGATCCCATCTGATAGCAGGAACCTTCTTAACACATTTAGTTCTTCTCTGAACAAACCGAAATGTGTCATCTGAATTCTTAATCTTCTTCAAAGGTGTTGGTTTTATCAACCTTTCTTCTGGCTTCAGACCTCTATCACTGAAATAGTTAATCCTTTCATCTTTGAATCTATTCCAGTAGAAATCTGCAAGTCCATTGCTCTGAAGATTAACGAACCAGTGTCTTCCCAGATCTATCATGTCTGAATCACTGAGAGAGTGGAAGTGTCTTTGACTTATTGACATGTACTGGCAACCCTCCTTTCTCTTGATAATAAACAATTTGATTCTGTGATCATAGAACCAACTTGAATCATTGAGAAGTATTTGGGTGCATCCTTGTCTGAGACATATTCCCAAAACATTGATGGTTTATACGTATCACGTATCATCAAACCAGTATGTCCTCTATAACCTGGAATCAATCTATTAACAATAAACTCATGATCTTGCTGCACCGGAGGTATATTAAATCTTCCAAGGTCAACCTCTCGTGTAGCATCTATATTCCAGTATAGATCAAAAATATTATCATCTCCTTCATCGACTATGTTTGCATATACAGCAAATCTTAACCTTGCAGCATTCTTAGGTTCATCTGGACTATCTCTGATTGGATTAAGATTGAGATGTTTACTTCAACTATTGGTTCAACTTGAATGACTTCATCTTCATTAAAGACACGATCAAAGTCATAAGGTGTCTCAAGTAACCTTTTTCTATCAGCTTCCGAAGTAATGAACTCTCCTTCTTCCAAATCTTCATCATCAATACTTTCTAAATCTTCTTCAGCATCAAGATCGTCCAATGCACCTATTGTTTGAAACTTATCTGCAATTCAAACGATTTACATATACAAAGATAAAGAACATAAATCACAAGTCAAGACATAATAAAATAGTATAAATACATTAAAAGAAATTAAAATAAATAATACTATATCATAAATATAATGTAACAATTACATTAATATTTATCTTATAATCTTTATCTATTTTAACTTACAACAATAATATTATATCATAAATATAATGTAACACATACATTCATATTCATCTTATAATCATTATTTTTCATTACTCGAGTATTTTAAAATTACACTGTCAATATGTGTCAATATGTTAAGCCGAACAGAATAATTCTTTGATAACTATTCTAAGCTGAATAACACTTTGATTAACACTCTAAACTGTTATTATAACTCAAGTAATCTAATGTACACACATCAATACTGTTAGAAATCCAAAAATAGTGATACATTGTAATTTAAGTTATGGACTTACTTGTTGTTAAGTCATGTGTTGATGATTTCTAAGGTTGAGGGGCTAATTGTGACAATTAGCATAGTTGATTTGTTTTGACTATAAATAGCCCTCAATTCCTTAGAAATCATAACAATAGCATAACTCTTGACATAACTTTTGCATAACAAAAAACACTGATCATATCAATAACACACTCTGGATCCCAATTCTCTCTCAACACACACACAAACACCAAGAACACACACACTAACCAAACACCATTGTTGATGTGAATTCGAGTGATAAAATCGTGTTGTTACATTTGGTATCAGAGCAAAACATCGTTTTGATCTCGATCCATAACTGAATTCAATCACATTTTCATTAAAAATCACCTTTAATTCTATTATTTTTCTGTTTCTATTCGTTTTTATTCTTCACTGAAAATCCAAAAAATTAACCTCTCAAATCACATAAAATCACAAATGTTTGTTCACTGTTCGATTCCTCATAGTTAATAACATACTCCTCTCAAGTTTCGTATTCTAATTCGATCTGGATCAAAAGTTCAGATTTTGAGTTTTTTGGCGCTAAAATTTAGGATTTGATTCTGTTGTGTTATAAGCTAAATAGTGTTAATCAGATCATTGCTAAGGTGAAAACAAACTGTTTGCAAGTGGTTTCATGTTCCAATTCTCAGAAAATCAAAAGATATTGAAGTTTTAAAAATCGTCAATGGAGGTGTTCATACTCAGAGGTTGGAGACGACTGTAAGATGCTAAACAATCTCATTTAGATCGTTTTAGTTTTTCTTTCCTTGGAACATACATTTCAGTGTTGTGGCTTGTAAAACGATTCATATTTTGATCGTTTTGACAAGTGTGTTTGTAGTGTGAAGAGTTGATTGTGGCTAACTGATCCTTTGGATTGGTTTTGGTCAATTCAATTTCTTGAAAATACACAAGTTGTTGAGAAATCCTGAAAAGAAACCAAAACGATCTCTTTTAGATCGTTTCAGTTTTCTTTGAAACCAGAACGATCTCTTTTAGATCGTTTCAAGTTTTACTTGAACATTCTCTGGTTTGAGTAATTCGTGAAGAGTTGTGTTTGGGAATCATACTACTCTTGGGTAACTGATCTTCGTGATTGGTTTTGCTCAATTCATTTCACTCCATTTCATACCAAAACTCTGCCCAAATCATTTCAGAATACTGAGAATTTTTCTTCTTCTGAAAATCGTTTCAAGTTTAAATCGTTTCATTCTTAATTCAATTTAGATCGTTTTAAATTAGATCGTTTCATTCCTGCACATTGAGATCATTTCATTCCTGGACATTTAGATCGTTTCATTTACACTTCTTCTACATCGTTTCATTTTCATTTCAATTCAGATCGTTTCATTCTTATTTCAAATCAGATCGTTTCATTTTCATTTCAATTCAGATCGTTTCATTCTTATTTCAAATCAGATCGCTTCATTTTCATTTCAATTCAGATCGTTTCATTTCATTCCAAATTAGATCGTTTCATAGTTTCATACTTTCTTCAAAATCAATTCAATTCTCAATTCAAATCAATTTCAAATGACTACTCGTGAAGCATTGTCTCTGGGTACTGATACAAGACCACCAGTTCTTTATCGTGGTAACTATGGACTTTGGAAGAAAAGGTTCATGGATTATGTGGAACGTCAGACTAATGGTCACATGCTTAAGGACTCAATCATAAATGGACTTGCTATGCATCGTCATCCTACTACCCGTGCTATTTTGACTCCTGATCTTTTGAACGCCGAACAGAGAGATCGTACTGCTGCTGACAACAGAGCTAGGTCATGCTTGTACCAAGCACTTCCTGATGAGATCTATGGCTCAGCTGATTCTTACGACACAGCAAAGGAGATTTGGGATGAAGTTGCTAGACAAATGGAAGGTTCTGATGTAACCTCAACAATTCGACTGACAAATGTCTTAACTGATTTTGACAATTTTCAGAAATCTCCAAGTGAATCTCTTGAGACCGTCTACTACAGATTTTGCAATGTGATCAATGAACTGAGAAAGAACAAAGTCAAGAAAGATGAGATTGAGTTGAACATCAAGTTTATGAAAGCACTTGGTCCCGAATGGGAAGAATATGGAACTCAAATCAAGCAACATCAAGATCTGACCAAATTCACCATTCATACTCTTTATGAATCTTTCAAGTTGAATGAGAGCAAAGTTCTAAGCAAAAATTCATTCAACAAAGTGCCAGAGGTTGTATCTACTGATCCTTTGGCATTGGTTGTTGAACGAAAGGTTTCTAAGGCTCTTAAAAGACAAATGACTATTGTTTCTTCATCTGATGAGGAGGGAGAAGATTACTTGGTTCCAAGAGATGGTGTTCCTGATGAATTCTACCAAGCTCTTGCCGCTGTGACTAAGCATTTCAAGAAAAAGTACTTCAAAGCGAGGCCAACTAACAACAATCTTCGAACTTCATCAACAAGTGCATTTCCAAAGAAGGAACAATATCATCACAAGAGTTTTGAACAAGGTGAAACAACTGTTTCCCAGAAAAGAGACAAGCAAGCAGAAACTGAGAAACAAATCATGGAGAAAGAAAAGACTTCTGACAAAAAGTGTTACAACTGTGGAATTCCTGGTCATTTTGTTGTGGATTGCAAGCTGCCTCGCAAGAAGACTTATGAATATTACAAGCAGAAGATGCTTCTGGCAAAGCAAGTTGAAGCAGGTCAATTCTTGATTGCTGAAGATGACAAGTGGCTTTTGCTTACTGATGATGAAGATGAAGATCTGTCTGCCAATGTATGTTTCATGGCAAGGTTGAGCAAAAACAAAGCAATGGAGGCTGACAACAGTGACGAGGAATATCCCAATGATGAGGTAAATCTCGACTCTACTTTTTCATCAAATAAGGATAAAGAGTCTTGTAGAATTGCCTTATCAAACTTGACGAATCATTACACTTCTTTAGCCAACAAAAACAAGAAATTGAAAAATAGCATTGTATTTTCAAAAAGGGAATACACAAAACTTCTTGAAGAAAATTCTAAACTACTTTTTGAGTATGATGCTATGAAACAAGAATTTGAAAACTATAAAGAACAAATGTTGGTTAAAGAATGTGAAATGAATGCGTCTCCGGACTCTAAGTTATTGGAAAAGTGTCATAATTTAGAAAAGACCATTCTTGATCTTGAAAAAGCCAATCAAGATCTTGAAGTTTAAAGGACCAATGAATGGTTTCGTGCAAATGCGAGACAAATAGATGTTGATATTCTGAATAAGAAGCTTCAAGAAGCTACACGAAAAACAATTGAACTTGAAAGAAAAGTTTCTGATTTAAATCATAACTGTTTTTTAAAAGGCATTGAGATTGAAAATCTTGGAAGACAAATTGAGGAACATGAAAAGAATATACATTTCTATCAAGAAAAGTTGTACAAAGTTGAACAAAACCCTCTTTTGGATTTCACTACATATTTCAATAAGTCAAAGATTGATAGATCAGAACTTCTTCTTGGGTTGAGATTTGAGAATATATCAGAACTTCTTCTTGGGTTGAGATTTGAGAATATCACTCCATTGCAAAAAGCCAGAGACAAGATCGAACCCTTGTATGATGAAAAGTTTTTGAGACTTGGTATGGTTCAACAATTCATTCGTCCATTGGATAACGAATTTGAGACTGATGAAGTTGAGAAAACTCAAAACAAAATTTTTGGTTAATTATGATGCCATCAACACTTCTTACGAAACGAAAATGTCATCAATTTTTGAATTAGAAGAGATTGCGTCTAATTTTCAAAACCAAGAATCTGTCGTTTCACCACCTAAACCAACTAAATTGTATGTTCCATCCACATTTTTGGAAGAACAAATAGAAGGTTTACAACAAAAGGTGGAATCTCAACAAAAACTTATTAATAATCTACATTTTCAAAGTCCGAATTCAAAGAATGAATCAGTTGTTGTTGATATCAAGATAGTCTGTGTGAATGTTTCTACCCAAACTAATTTCAGTCTTTTAGTAGACCATTCCACTCAGACTACTTGTGTTACATCTACTGTTTCCTCTACCCAAAACTTGACTGATTCTTTTGAGTATTCATGTCAAAATGCTGCTACTGTAATAGCTGATGATTATGTGCAATCTGATTTATCCTATGACGAACTTGCGCATAGTTTAGTTTTGATATGGTACTACTTTAGGTTTTTCACTTGTGAGTTTTCTGAAGAGTTAGTTGTTCACCCTATTTCTTGTGAAACCAAAGATGCGTCAGTTCAAGTTGATTTTATTTCTGAGACAACCAATAGTGTGAAGTTGGAAAACAAAACTCCTGATTTTTCAAAATTCTCTCCGGTTTCACCATTCACCAAATCTGATTTTGATAAATTCATGGAGGGAGAATATGTTTTTGATTCTGAAACTGAGAAAAAGATTGAATCTACCAAAATCAAAGTTGAATCAAAAAAGGAATCTCCAAAATCGTTTTTCAAAGCTCCAACTTCATATTATTCAAAGAAAAGGGTTACTTCCAAACTCATCAAGACTGAACCAAAGGCTGTCACCAAACCAAGAATCAATAAGTTAAAAACAAAGTGTCCTACCCCGGAAAAGCATGTTAAAACCAAACAAGATGAGACCAATCCCAAAATCAAATACAACAAAGTGAAACTTCTGGAAATCAATTCAAATGTTTCTTCGTCTAGCTCTCATTCTAGTTCAATTTCTAAAGTGTCTAAGTCTAACTCTGTTTTGCTAACTTGGGATACTTCAAATGGTGCAACTAGGTATAGGGATAGATATAGCTGGTTTTCTCATGATAAACCTAAGAAACAAGAAGTTTCTACACCTTCAAAAGAGTCAAAAAAGATAAAAGTGCTTCAAAACTCTCGTTATAATCTTCTTAGTGTCAATTCGACAGGTAGAAAGAGCTTAATTAGTGAAACTAAATGGGTAGCTAAGTCATTAGTACCTAAGTTCACTAATGTTGATAAAAAGAAGAAAAGGCGAAGAAGAAAAGCTGGTAGTAAGAAGAAGCATGTTTCTGTTGAGTCAAACAATTTATCTTTTAAGTCCTCTGTGTTAAACAATGTTAATGGTGCCAAGGCTAGTCCTTGTGATGTTGTAAACAATGTTAATTCTTGTTCTCATATGTATGGTTTGAATGCTGGTAGACATGTTACTTTTGATACGTGTGTTAATATTCGTTTGTTTAATCCAAATGTGCTTGTTAACAAGTATGTTGATTCAAAAGCATGTTTGTATGCATTTCCTAAGTTATACCCCCTGCCTGTATTAACTAACCACAAAGGACCTGTCTTTAAGTCGGTTAAATTTTTGATTGCAGGAAATAACCATCTATGTATGGATACTCGATTCCGGGTGTTCAAAACACATAACTGGTAATAAATCATTGCTCAAGAATTTTGTTGAAAGATTCATGGGAACTATTCGTTTCGGAAACAACAATTTCGCTCCAATTCTAGGTTATGGAGATATTGAAAGAAACGGAATTGTCATCAAGAAAGTTCATTATGTTGAAGGCCCGAGTCATAACTTGTTCACTGTTAGACAGTTCTGTGACAACAATCTTCAAGTTCTTTTTCGACAATCTCTGTGCAAAGTCCAAACTCTAGATGGAATTGATATCCTATGCGGAGATCGTGAAGACAATCTTTTCACAGTTAATCTTGATGATAACCAACCAACTGATAATATTTGTCTTGTTTCAAAAGCAACGTCGAAAAATTCTTGGTTGTGGCATAGAAGGTTGTCTCACTTGAATTATCAAACCATCAATGCTTTAGTCAACAAGCAACTTGTTGTAGGCTTGCCTGACTACAAGTATGAAAGTGAGCATGTTTGTCCTTCTTGTGCAGTTGGGAAGATCAAGAGAACTTCTCATAAACCAAAGAAAACTCCACACACTTTGGCACCTCTTCATTTGCTTCATATGGATCTTTGTGGGCCTATGAAAGTACAAAGCAGAAACGGGAAGAGATATATTCTGGTTATCATTGATGATTATTGAAGACACACTTGGGTCAAGTTTCTTGCTTCAAAAGATGAAACAACTCAAATTTTGATCGATTTCATCACTTCCACTCAAGTGAATCTTCAACTTCCAGTCCGTTATATCCGGTCGGATAATGGTACTGAGTTCAAAAATGCCATCTTCAATGAATTTTGCAAATCAAAAGGCATTACTCACCAATTCTCTGTTGTCCGAACCCCGCAACAAAATGGTGTTGTTGAAAGGAGAAACCGTACGCTGGTGGAAGCAGCAAGAACAATGCTTGCTTATTCCAAGTTACCATCAAACATGTGGGCTGAAGCTGTTGACACTGCCTGTCATACTCAAAATCGGTTCATCATCAATCAGCGTCATGAGAAGACTCCTTATGAGGTTATTAACAAACGCAAACCCAACATCAATTACTTCCATATTTTTGGGTGTGTCTGTTATACCTTGAATGATCGGGAAAATGTTGGAAAGTTTGAAAGGAAAGGTGACGAAGGGTACTTTGTTGGTTACTCAAAGACATCGATTGCATATCGCATCTTTAATCGTCGAACAAACACGATTCAAGAAACCATGAATGTTTGGTTTGATGAGATGTCTGGCATGATATTTGAACAAGAAAGTTTGCTACCAACAATTAGTGATCCAAGTACTTCAAGTGCTTCCTCAAGAACGTCTACCTTAGCCTCGAAATTCAAGAAATATCCAACTCCAACAAGTGAAGAGCTAGATATTCTTTTTGAAGAATTCTACAACTCAAAACCGATTCAAGAAAAGGAACCTCAAGTCATCAATGAACCAATTCCGAACAATGACCCCATTCAAACAAATGAATCAGTTCCTGACAACAATCATGAAACATCTTCAAATTCTGCAGAGCAAGAAGAATCACCTTCGAGAGATATTTATTCTCAAAAGAATGTTCAAGAACAACCTTCTCAAATCACCCAAACAACAAATCCATCAAATACTCCAAATGTGTATGTGCCACTGGATTTTGATCATCCGAATTTTGAGAATGGAGAACTCAAAGAAGAAGTTTACGTGGAGCAACCTGAAGGTTTTGTTGATCCTAAGAAGCCAAACCATGTCTACAGGTTAGACAAGGCCCTCTATGGTTTGAAGCAGGCACCCCGAGCATGGTATGATTCCTTATCTACTTTCTTAATCAAAGGAGGCTTTACCAAAGGTACTATTGATTCCTTATCTACTTTCTTACTCAAAGGAGGCTTTACCAAAATGTTAATTCACCCATCAAACTCATTTCAAATTTTGAGGACATGATTTTCAAAAATTTCTTGCACAATGATTCATCAGTAGAGCCAAAAATAATATCATCAACATAAACTTGTACCAACAGAAGATTACCTCTTTTACGAAGAATAAATAAGGTATTGTCAATTGCACCTCTTTTGAAACCGTTTTCAGCTAAGTGTTTGGTCAGAGTATCATACCATGCTCGAGGGGCTTGTCTGAGGTCGTACAGTGCCTTGTCCAGACGATATACCCAATGTGGATGCTTTTCATCAATGAAACCTGGAGGTTGCTTGACATAAACTTCTTCTTCTAATTCTCCATTCAAAAATGCACTCTTTACGTCCATCTAGTAGACCTTGAACTTATGATGAGCAGCAAAGGCTAAAAACATTCTGATGGCTTCTAGCCTTGCTATTGGTTCAAATGATTCTTCAAAGTCAAGGTCTGTCTGGACATACCCTTGTGCCACTAATCGGGCCTTATTTCTTATCACGTGTCCATCTTCATCAACCTTATTCCTGAAGACCCATCTGGTTCCAATTGGTTCTTTCTTGCCAACAGGAAGAGGAACCAGATTCCAAACTTTGTTTCGTTCGAACTGGTGAAGCTCTTCTTGCATAGCTATCACCCAGCTTGGGTCATTCATTGCCTCGTCAATTTTCTTCGGTTCAATCAGTGATAAGAAGCTGACATATAAACATTGTTCACTGGAGGCACTTCTGGTTTGAACCCCTCTACCGGAGTCACCAATAATCTGGTTGATTGGGTGAGCTTTAGTCCATTTAGAGTATTGACCAGGATTGTTATGAACAACAATATCAGTGCAAAAATTCAATTGATTTTCTGGAATGGGATCTTGCCAGACAACTTCAACGTCTTCATCAGAATTTGTAAGATCACGATTTGCATCATGAAATTCTTCATTTAAAGGCATTTCTTGAATTACTAGCTCAAAATCAACTAAAGCTGATACTGGAGGAGTAGTACGAACATCTGATCCAATAACAAGTTCAACGGGTAGTTTGAAACTTATTGAAGGATAAAATGAAGTATTACTGGGAGGTTTATCAAATTTCACTGGTTCCAATTCAGGATGACTGGAAGCATCTTCAGATGAATCTTTGATAGGATCAGATTCACCAAAGATAATTCGATTTTATGGGGAGAATTAAGGGTTGACTTTTTATTGATTGCTTCATTGGATTCATCAAATGTGACATGTATTGACTCTTGAACCTTTTCTAGTCTCTTGTTGTAAACTCTAAAGGCTTTGCGAATGGCTGAATATCCTAAGAAATATCCCTCATTAGCTTTGGCATCAAATTTGCCTAACTGACTGGAGTCGTTCAGGATGTATACTGAACATCCAAAAATGTGAAAATAACCAATATTTGGTTTTCTATTTCTCAATATTTCATAGGATGTCTTCTTGTGTCGCTTTACGTACACTGAATGATTCTGGGTGTGGCAAGCAGTTGCAATTGCTTCAGCACAATACATTTTAGGAAGACCAGATTCAGCAAACATACTTTTGCCAGCTTCTATCAGCCATCTGTTCTTTCTTTCTACAACTCCATTCTGTTTTGGAGTGTGTGCTGATGAGAAATTCTGGGAGATGCCAGTATCAGTGCAGAATTTCTCCAGAGTTGCATTCTGGAATTCTGTTCCATTATCACTTCTTAACTGACCCACTTTTCGCTTATATTTGAGTTCAATTTGCTTGATAAGAGCGATGACTTCAGCAGCAGTTTCATTCTTTGATCTAAGAAATAATTGTAACATCCATGAATTTTGACCCGTTGACTTTAAGTATCATGTTATGAATTATAGTAGTTAATGATATCTTTAAATCCATCTTGTGGTTAAATGACTAATTGTATACTCAATGAGCCGGTTGACGGTGTGCTAGATGTAATGTCGTGGGTTTTGAACTAATTAGTTATGTTGACGGGTCAACCCATGGATCAAAGTCTTGACCCATGACCCACCTTAGTCAACCCAACCCCCACCCACCTTATCCTTTCCTTCCCTTATTCTTCTTATCTCTCTCTTCTTTACTCCCAAGAACACACTCTCCTTTCACTCTCTCTCTCTAATTTAATTCATAGTTCATGGAAATTCAAGCTTAGTTAATGCAAGAATAATAAATCTTATCACCATTTTAACTTCATATCAAAAACTTGGGTTCCAAAGTGTAAGAAATGACCTCATTTGAATCAAAACTCGGGTTTGAGGATTTGTGAAGCTTTTGGTAAGTAAATTCTACTCTATGACCTTCACTTCATGTTAGTAAATGTACCTATAGTTGTGCCAAAACATTTTCGGGTCACAAATCGGGTCAAAAGTCGAATTAGGGTTTGTCTAGGGTTAGTAATGGGTTAACCGAATTTGAACTTGAGTTGGTGTTTTGAAGAAAGATTTTAAAGTGGGTTTGGGTTATTCATGTGTAAACATGCTTAATTATGCTTCATATTGAGTTTTGATGCTTCACAAATCGATTTTGGGTGTCAAAAATGAGTTATGGGTTAGTTTTGGTGTGTTTAGGTCGAAATGGGTTGCTGAGGCTGAACTGGGTGAGCTGCTGCGCAGCTAGTTAAGCTGCTGCGCAGCTTCACAATTCTGTTTTTCAGCTGCTGCGCAGCTAGTTAAGCTGCTGCGCAGCTTCACGAGTCTGTTTTTCAGCTGCGGCGCAGCGATAAGTTGCGGCGCAGTTGGGGGCTTAAATCACTTAACTTTTTCCTAGCTTTAGTTCTAACATCCTAGGATCGTCCCGACCTTTCCGGAATGTACTCTTATGACCTTATTGGTGCCCTACACATGACAAACGAGTCGTTTAAAGTTGGGTGTCCTCTTTGGAACCTAATTCAAGACATTAACATAAACTAAATAAACATATAACTTATGTTTGAGAATGAGGCGACCTTGGGGCGACTTCATTTTGGTTACAAACTATTACATGACCTCCCTAACGACCATGTTGGGTCCCGAAAGTCTTTCAAAGCCATAAACTAAAGCTAAAACCTAGTTAGAGAATCGTCTTTGGTGAATAATGCATGTCTTGTAAACATTACTAGGTTGTGGACGCGTGGAGCACTATAATCACCTATAATCTCATCTTAATTCGATATTAGCCTCTTTTGCCAATCAAGGTGAGTTCGTATCTCCCTACTCTATTGAGATTCGGGCTGAAAAGTGTACATTGTGTGTTTATTTGTTTGAATTAATTGTTTGTTGATTGAATGATGATTGATGGATGAATCATTGAAATGTTTTGTGTATGTTGGTATTGAGAAAGGTTATATTTAGATTAGATGTACATACATGGAAGTCGACTTCGCGTTCAAAAGGTTTGAGATGTGGAGGGTTAGCCGCTGGTACACCCTGTATACAAACATCGAGGACTCTTTGAAAGCAAGCCCTCTCAAGTGTATGTATGTATAGTTTGATCATATTGTTGGTTATTGGATGTTGGATTGATGGATTGTTGGGCTTGCATTGTGTTGGTTGCTTTGAGATGATTTGGTTGTCTGTTGAGACAAATGTGTTTATCCAGGTATAGACGTATACACTGGTGTTGGTCATCCGGGTTATAGACGTATATTCGCCGACGTTTTTGAGATGCCACAATGGTCATGGTGATGACCTGTGAGTATCGTTGCATAGATGGCATAATGGCCCTACATATTATATGTATTTTGGTTTGGCATGCATATCATTCACATCATGGCATTGACATTGCATTGATTGTTCTTATACGTTTGTTATATAGTGATGCATTGGTTGGATGACGTGTAAGACTACTTGTATGTGATAATTGTTCTTGTTTTCATGACATGTGGTTATGGTCGGTGGTTCATCTTGGGCCACCACTACGAACTCACCAACCTCGTGTTGACTTGTAGAACACTTTTCAGGTAATCAGGTGGTTCAAGGATGTGATGCATGATCTGGTGTAGCTTTTGGTTTCGGGCATGGACTTTATGGATCAAGGATTCATACGCCCACTTTTGGATTAATGCTTAGGATCGATAGCCATCTCTAGAATTCTCTTTTGTAAACTTTGATGGTCATTTGCTCCTTGTGCATTGTTTGAATATTTGACTTGTTGTGGATTCACCGAATTCATTAATGTCATTTAGTTGCCTACGATAATCCCTCCTTGTGCTATATGATTTCCGTAATATTTCGAGCCCTAGCTCGGGGTGTTACAGAATGGTGGCCCATGCCAGGTCGTAGAGAATTAGGTGGTTTGACCTAGACTACGGCTTAAGTTAAAACTCTTCATATAGCATGCATGGCTAGGAATTTTGTGTGCAACTTGATTTTTGTGAACCCTAGAAAGTGTACATTGGGAGTTCGTAGTTGAGACCAATTATGTGATGAATTGAGTACGATATGGTTTTGGTTTGAGTTTGATTGTGATTGAGATGGATTGTTGTTTGATAATAGTTGTTGATTTAGGGCGAGGTGAAGTTATGGCGTTAACTTGATGTAACATTGTGGCAACCCTAAAAGAGCGTGATCAACTATTTTATGGTCACCCGATGTTATAGCAATTTAATGACATCACGGGTTGCGCACGCTTGGTTTAAAGCATAATAAGGAATCGATATGCTTTTTGGGAAGTTGATTGAGTGGAGGGTTAGCCGCCGGTACACCCTGTACACAAACTCGATCAGTAACTAGAAAGCATATTGGATTCGGATTATACTTTGAACCATCCGTGCTAGATTATAGGATTGTATGATAAATGATTGTAGTGAGCTCAGTATGGTAAGTAATAATTTCTCCCTAGAAATCTATCGCTTTTGCCTTAGCTTAATGGTATGAAATGTGTATGTTATGTCGACTTGAGGGCATTGACAACTTGTGTGACTAACATGTGAGTATTGAGACTAACTTTCGGGTCAACGCCTTGCTTGTTTTATAGAAATGGTAAGACCAAGAAGAGCTGGAACTAACTATAGGGCTAACTCGGAAGAACCTCAACCGGAAGCTCAACCGGAAGTGCAAGGAGGTAGAGGTAGGGGCCGGGGTGGTAGAGGTCGTGGTGGAGGACGAGGTAGGGGCCGAGGTAGGGGTCGTGGTGAGGCTCCCAGGCCTAACTTGGCGGATGTGATTGCTCAAACGGTCTCCAATATCATGCCGACTATTGTTGCCCAAGTCCAAGCAACTCTTGATGGGAACAATGGGGTACAACCTAATGAGCATCAAAACGTTGGAAACCCGGAAAATGTGAATGATGAGGGTGCTCAACCTCATGTTGTAGTAGAAGAAGAAGAAGAAGAACTCGAAAGAGCGGATAACTATAGGGCTAGGTATAACCAACACGGAGTGTACCGCCAAGGTTGTCAATTCAAAGATTTCAAGAATTGTGGGGCACCGGAGTTTGATGGGTTGGGTGGGCCCGTGGAATGTATAAAATGGTTTGAGAGGATTGAAGCGGTGATTGAAAGGAGTCATTGTACTTATGATGACCGAATTTATTATGCCTCCGGTATGTTCAAGGAGGATGCTTTAAGTTGGTGGAACCAAGAGAAGGCCTTGGGTCGGGCCCACAATTTGGAATGGGCCGACTTCAAGAACAAAGTGAAAGAGAAATTTTGCCCACCTTATGAGCTCCAAAACTTGACCATCGAGTTTGTCCATCTCAAAATGGACGGGGCCGACTACAAGGGCTATGTTAGACGATTCCAAGAGTTGTCTACCCTTGTTCCTCACCTAGTGAGCACCGAGTCTCGGGCCATTGAGAAGTTTGTTTTGGGTTTGACTCCACAAGTTCGTTCTCTCATCAATCCGGTCATGCCTACTTCCATGGTCGAGGCTATTAACCGTGCCGGTAGTGTTACCGAAGACTTGTTAAGAAGTGGAGTTTTGAGTAAATCATCATCGTCATCAAAAAGAAAGGAGGTTGGGGAAACAAGTGGTCCAAGGAAGATGGGGAGGTTTGACTCCAAGAATGCTAATCGGGGTAGGGTGATGGCGGCGGTGGAGCCGGTGAAGAAGCCTTATGTGGGGCCCCACCCACATTGTGGAAGATGCAATAGACACCACCCCGCCAATGTTCAATGTGGGGCATGCTTTAATTGTAACCGTTTGGGGCATATGGCGAAAGAATGTAGGGCACCAAGGGGGGGTACGGGTCCGCTCAATGTAGCTCCTATTCAAGCTCTTCCTCCTCAAGGCAATCAAAGAAGAGGCGAATGTTATGTGTGCGGTAGCCCAAATCATTACCGTAACAATTGTCCTCAATGGGTGGGACAACAAGTTCAAGTGGCCGTTCACCCCAATCAACTACAAATTGCCGGACCTAACCAAAACCGGGGACAACAAGGTCACCAAGTGCAACCCCGTGGCCGAGCCTTTGCGGTCAATGCAAATGAGGCCCGTAATGATCCCAATGTTGTTGCAGGTACCTTTCTTCTTAATGGTCATTATGCAACGGTTTTATTTGATTCTGGAGCCGATTATAGTTTTGTGTCCTCTCGCTTTATTCCTTTGATTGATGTGCATCCGTGTGCCCTAAACTATGTACTCGATATAGAAACGGTAAATGGCACCTTAGCAAAACTTAGTCAAATACTTCGTGATTGTATTTTGACTCTAAACGACATCGAATTCTACATCGACCTTATGCCTTTTGAAATCGGTAGCTTTGACGTTATTGTGGGAATGGATTGGTTAACGGCGGTAAATGCAACTATTGATTGTGGGGAGAGAGTTGTTAAAATACCGTTGTCTAGCGGTAAATTCTTAGAGTTCAAGGTGAAACTTCCGATTCTCTAAATTCTAAAGTCTTTAGTGCTACCATCTCAAAGGTAGAATTGAAGACTGTTCCTATTGTTTGTGAATTCTCTGATGTTTTTCCGGAAGAATTACCGGGATTACCCCCATCTCGTGAACTTGACTTTCGTATCAATCTTATTCCGGGAGCCGCACCCGTGGCAAAAGCTCCTTATAGACTTGCCCTCACTGAAATGCAAGAACTCGAAGCTCAACTTAAGGAACTTCAAGAGAAAGGTTTCATCCGTCCTAGTCAATCTCCTTGGGGTGCTCCCATTCTCTTTGTCAAGAAGAAAGACGGGTCGTTTAGAATGTGTATAGACTATCGGGAGTTGAATAAGCTTACGGTGAAGAATCGATATCCTCTCCCTCGAATCGATGACCTCTTTGACCGACTTCAAGGTGCCAAGCACTTTTCCAAAATCGATCTCCGCTCGGGTTATCATCAACTCCGGGTTCATGATGATGACATTCATAAAACGGCTTTCCGAACTCGGTATGGGCACTTTGAATTCACCGTTATGCCTTTCGGGTTGACCAATGCACCAGCAGTATTCATGGATTTGATGAACCGGGTGTGTCGCCCTTTCTTGGACAAGTCCGTCATTGTCTTTATTGACGACATACTTGTTTATTCTAAAACGAAGGAAGAACATGCCGAACACTTGCGAGAAGTACTCGAGTTGTTAAGAAAGGAGAAATTGTATGCTAAATTCTCCAAGTGTGAGTTTTGGTTGGAGAAGGTTCACTTCCTTGGTCACATGGTAAGCAAAGACGGTATTCACGTTGACCCAAGTAAGATCGAAGCGGTTAAGAATTGGAGGAGACCCGAAACACCTTCCGAAATCCGTCAATTCCTTGGATTGGCGGGTTACTATAGAAGATTTATCGAAAATTTCTCCCGCATTGCACAACCTCTTACACTCTTGACTCAAAAGAACGGAAATTCGAATGGGGCAATAGACAAGAACAAGCCTTTCAAACTCTTAAGAACATGTTGTGTGAAGCACCCATTCTAACCCTTCCCGATGGAGTTGAAGATTTTGTAGTATATTGTGATGCTTCGGGGCAAGGATTGGGTTGTGTCCTTATGCAAAGGGGCAAAGTTATTGCATACGCCTCCCGCCAATTGAAGGTGCACGAGAAGAACTATCCGACACACGACTTAGAATTGGGAGCGGTAGTATTTGCTTTGAAGTGTTGGAGGCATTATCTCTATGGCACCAAGTGCGTGATTTATACCGATCACAAAAGCCTACAACACATTTTTAATCAAAGTGAATTGAACATGAGACAAAGACGTTGGCTTGAACTCCTTAGTGACTATGATTGTGACATCCGTTATCATCCGGGTAAGGCCAATGTGGTAGCCGATGCCTTGAGCCGGAAGGAACGAGTTAAACCAAGACGTGCTAGGGTTATGAGCCTCACGGTAGGACCAAACATTCGCGATCAAATCATTGCGGCTCAAGTACAAGCCACTCGACCAGAAAACTTTGGTAATGAGAATTTGGATGGTATGGAGCAACAATTCGATAGGAAGAGTGATAATGGGCTCTATTTAGTTGGAAGGCTCTGGGTTCCCATTTTCGGCAATCTAAGAACTCTTCTCATGCATGAAGCTCATCGATCACCTTATTCGGTCCACCCCGGGTCGGATAAGATGTATTTTGATTTAAGAGATTTCTATTGGTGGCCGGGTATGAAGCGAGATGTGGCTAGGTATGTGAGTGAGTGCCTTACTTGCTTACAAGTGAAAGCCGATCATAAGAAGCCACCCGGATTATTAGTGCAACCCGAGGCCCCCGAATGGAAATGGGAACACATTGCAATGGACTTCATAACGAAGTTACCGAAGACAAGAAGTGGTCGCGATACAATTTGGGTGATAGTTGATCGGTTAACGAAGTCGGCTCATTTCGTGGCCATTCGTGAAACCGATGGTGTTGACACCTTAGCTCGTTTGTACATCAAGGAAGTGGTGTCTAAACATGGAGTTCCGGTTTCTATCATCTCCGATAGAGATTCCCGGTATAACTCGAATTTATGGAGGGCCTTTCATCGTGCAATGGGTACGCGACTAAATATGAGCACGGCGTTTCATCCTCAAACGGATGGGCAAACCGAAAGAACAATACAAACGCTTGAAGATATGTTAAGGGCATGTGCCATTGATTTTAGTGGGAGTTGGGAAGATCACTTGCCTTTGGTGGAATTTTCATACAACAATAGTTATCATGCCACCATCCAAATGGCGCCTTTTAGAGCTTTATATGGTAGGGTTTGCCGATCTCCCCTAGCTTGGGCGGAGATCGGTGAAAGCCAACTCATTGGACCGGAGATTGTGGTGGAAACAACAAAGGTGATCTACCAAATCAAGGAGAGATTGCAATTGGCCCGTGAAAGACAAAAGAAGTATGCCGATGTGAGGCGGCGACCGCTAGAGTTTGAAGCGGGGGATTATGTATTGTTGAAGGTGTCGCCATGGAAGGGTGTTATCCGTTTTGTGAAGAGAGGCAAACTCGGGCCAAGGTATATCGGTCCTTTTAAGATTATTGAACGGGTTGGGAAGGTTGCTTATCGGTTGGAATTGCCACAAGAACTTGGGGGAGTACATGATGTCTTCCACATTTGCAACCTACGCAAATGCTTGGCGGACCCGACACAACATGTGCCTATGAATGAAATTCGGGTGGATAAGAATTTAAATTTTGTGGAGGAGCCGGTAGAGATCTTGGACCGTCAAACCAAAAAGCTCAAGAACAAGCATTATACCATTGTTAAGGTTAGATGGAATGCTAGACGCGGAGCCGAGTTCACTTGGGAGCGTGAGGATCATATGAAGTCCAAGTACCCGGATTTGTTTAATAATTAGTGTTTTATTAGATTTCGGGACGAAATCCTTTTATCGGGGGAATAATGTAACATCCATGAATTTTGACCCGTTGACTTTAAGTATCATGTTATGAATTATAGTAGTTAATGATATCTTTAAATCCATCTTGTGGTTAAATGACTAATTGTATACTCAATGAGCCGGTTGACGGTGTGCTAGATGTAATGTCGTGGGTTTTGAACTAATTAGTTATGTTGACGGGTCAACCCATGGATCAAAGTCTTGACCCATGACCCACCTTAGTCAACCCAACCCCCACCCACCTTATCCTTTCCTTCCCTTATTCTTCTTATCTCTCTCTTCTTTACTCCCAAGAACACACTCTCCTTTCACTCTCTCTCTCTAATTTAATTCATAGTTCATGGAAATTCAAGCTTAGTTAATGCAAGAATAATAAATCTTATCACCATTTTAACTTCATATCAAAAACTTGGGTTCCAAAGTGTAAGAAATGACCTCATTTGAATCAAAATTCGGGTTTGAGGATTTGTGAAGCTTTTGGTAAGTAAATTCTACTCTATGACCTTCACTTCATGTTAGTAAATGTACCTATAGTTGTGCCAAAACATTTTCGGGTCACAAATCGGGTCAAAAGTCGAATTAGGGTTTGTCTAGGGTTAGTAATGGGTTAACCGAATTTGAACTTGAGTTGGTGTTTTGAAGAAAGATTTTAAAGTGGGTTTGGGTTATTCATGTGTAAACATGCTTAATTATGCTTCATATTGAGTTTTGATGCTTCACAAATCGATTTTGGGTGTCAAAAATGAGTTATGGGTTAGTTTTGGTGTGTTTAGGTCGAAATGGGTTGCTGAGGCTGAACTGGGTGAGCTGCTGCGCAGCTAGTTAAGCTGCTGCGCAGCTTCACAATTCTGTTTTTCAGCTGCTGCGCAGCTAGTTAAGCTGCTGCGCAGCTTCACGAGTCTGTTTTTCAGCTGCGGCGCAGCGATAAGTTGCGGCGCAGTTGGGGGCTTAAATCACTTAACTTTTTCCTAGCTTTAGTTCTAACATCCTAGGATCGTCCCGACCTTTCCGGAATGTACTCTTATGACCTTATTGGTGCCCTACACATGACAAACGAGTCGTTTAAAGTTGGGTGTCCTCTTTGGAACCTAATTCAAGACATTAACATAAACTAAATAAACATATAACTTATGTTTGAGAATGAGGCGACCTTGGGGCGACTTCATTTTGGTTACAAACTATTACATGACCTCCCTAACGACCATGTTGGGTCCCGAAAGTCTTTCAAAGCCATAAACTAAAGCTAAAACCTAGTTAGAGAATCGTCTTTGGTGAATAATGCATGTCTTGTAAACATTACTAGGTTGTGGACGCGTGGAGCACTATAATCACCTATAATCTCATCTTAATTCGATATTAGCCTCTTTTGCCAATCAAGGTGAGTTCGTATCTCCCTACTCTATTGAGATTCGGGCTGAAAAGTGTACATTGTGTGTTTATTTGTTTGAATTAATTGTTTGTTGATTGAATGATGATTGATGGATGAATCATTGAAATGTTTTGTGTATGTTGGTATTGAGAAAGGTTATATTTAGATTAGATGTACATACATGGAAGTCGACTTCGCGTTCAAAAGGTTTGAGATGTGGAGGGTTAGCCGCTGGTACACCCTGTATACAAACATCGAGGACTCTTTGAAAGCAAGCCCTCTCAAGTGTATGTATGTATAGTTTGATCATATTGTTGGTTATTGGATGTTGGATTGATGGATTGTTGGGCTTGCATTGTGTTGGTTGCTTTGAGATGATTTGGTTGTCTGTTGAGACAAATGTGTTTATCCAGGTATAGACGTATACACTGGTGTTGGTCATCCGGGTTATAGACGTATATTCGCCGACGTTTTTGAGATGCCACAATGGTCATGGTGATGACCTGTGAGTATCGTTGCATAGATGGCATAATGGCCCTACATATTATATGTATTTTGGTTTGGCATGCATATCATTCACATCATGGCATTGACATTGCATTGATTGTTCTTATACGTTTGTTATATAGTGATGCATTGGTTGGATGACGTGTAAGACTACTTGTATGTGATAATTGTTCTTGTTTTTATGACATGTGGTTATGGTCGGTGGTTCATCTTGGGCCACCACTACGAACTCACCAACCTCGTGTTGACTTGTAGAACACTTTTCAGGTAATCAGGTGGTTCAAGGATGTGATGCATGATCTGGTGTAGCTTTTGGTTTCGGGCATGGACTTTATGGATCAAGGATTCATACGCCCACTTTTGGATTAATGCTTAGGATCGATAGCCATCTCTAGAATTCTCTTTTGTAAACTTTGATGGTCATTTGCTCCTTGTGCATTGTTTGAATATTTGACTTGTTGTGGATTCACCGAATTCATTAATGTCATTTAGTTGCCTACGATAATCCCTCCTTGTGCTATATGATTTCCGTAATATTTCGAGCCCTAGCTCGGGGTGTTACAATAATACCCCATAATCTGGAATCTCCTCAATTACTACCAGGGTTATATTCTTACCAGCACTAGTCTGAACCATACTACTGCACCAAAAAGATCCCTATGAAGCATATGAAGTGGTTTAGATATGCTAAATTCTGCTTTGTCTTGAAACTGGTGCGTTTCCTGCTTATCCCATCTGCAAGTTGTTTCTGGACACTTAATTATTTTTTGAATTTAAATGGGATAACCTTTTATGCCATACCCAGTTTGTGTTTTATCAGCCTTGGTATAGACAACTGCTTTGAAGGAGAGCTTTCCATATTCATTACATACACATTCCCTTTTCTGGGAGCAATCAATACTACCTTCCATCATTATTAAATATAATGCCCTGGGAGATGTTAAACAACACCTGGTAACCATCATCACACAGTTGGCTCACACTTATTAGGTAATTTCAAACCATTGACACAAGCACCCGTCTGAATTTGACTTGACCATTATTCAGGACACCATATCCCTCAGTCTTTCAGGAGCAATCATCATTCCAAAAGTAATAGAGGGTCTTACATCCGGTCATTGTCCTATGGACCAATCTTTCACTCCTCCTCTCTGGTGTTGATGGTGGTTTGGTGTCCTCTTGGTGTTGTGTTTTAGTTGATGTTGTCTTCTTTGGTGTTGCTTGAAACATAAGAGGTTGTTTGTTCTTTGCCATTTCAACATTTTTCTCTACTTTGAGATTTCAGATGCTTTCTGCTTTGCCATTTCTGAAGCACTTGAATGGGTACATTGGGTGGCCAAATAGGGATAGGCACACCATCAGCCCCACCAATGATGTCTCTCCAGTCCTTGGATAAGTACAAATCCCAACACCCCACCAACTTGGCAATTTCTTTGGACCTAAAAAACCATAATAACTCAATGTTTCACTGCATTTAACTTCAAATTATAATTAGGAATTAAAACAAACAAGTTAATACCTTTGACACCCATGAATTTACTAAACCTAGCACTGGATACACCTAGACCTACACCTGTCTTGGTTGTGGCAGTACCAGAACCAATCACAAAATGCCCCTTACCTTCACC